>NC_092051.1:108962124-109061763 GCF_003086295.3 Arachis hypogaea | reverse complement strand
TTCCTGCTTGCCAAAACTGATTGATTCCTCAATCCTTCTTTCAAAGAACTTTCATGTGATGCATTTCTTGAAAATTGAGTGCAAACAAGTTTTTGAAGGTAAGAATGTTGTGAACGATCAAGCATCTTGCTTATGGAATTATAAAGAAAGACTATGCTATGCGGAGGCAGGGGTAAAAAAAAATATAATGCAGACAAGCAGGCAGATAAGATATAATCAACTTTCAATACAGCAATATTTGATGCAAAACAATCACTTAACAATAAACTGTTGAAGTTTACTTGCTTTCTTCTTTCATCATCATCATTGCTGCCTTTATGTTCATCTTTCACCTCTTTGATTGATGATGCTAACATCTCCAAAAGCTTGTATGATACTCTGTAGTGATATTGAAAGTTGCTTGTTCCCCAAGCACTTGGAAACAATGGTTATTTTTATGATTTATTTGGGGCTTTTTGAACTTACTTTGGTGTGGGAACACCAAACTTAGTACTTGCCAATGGTTAACATGGTGATAATTTCTTTTTCTTTTTCAAAAGTGATAGAACTGAAAACTAAGAAAAACAGTAAAATGGCTAACTAGTTCATCCAGTATGCTTGAAGCCTACATTATGCAGAAAGTGAGAATATGTGTTACAATGGGGTTTTGGTGGACACCAAACTTAGAATCCTTCATTCTCCTTTATATTGTTTTGGTGTGTACACCAAACTTAGCTTCTTGCATTATAGATAAAACTACTTAACCTTTTTATTGAAATAGATATGAAAAGATAGTTACCTCGGTTGGGTTGCCTCCCAACAAGCGCTCTTTTATTGTCACTAGCTTGACATCCTTCACTCTGTTCTCATGGAAGTTGAGGCTTCTGTTGCCTTAGGTTTCCTCCTCTTGCTATGGGCTTCCTTCCCTCTGTTTCTCTTTCCATACCCCTCTTACTTTCCTCCATGACTCCCTTTTCTTTCAACATAGCATCTTTTCATGGCTCTTTGGGTTCAGAGTCCCCTCCTTCTCACTTAATTCAGCAAGGTTTTGAACCAGTTGTTCCATCTGCCTTTCAAGTCTTCTGAGTGAAGCCTCCTGGTTCTTGCTTATCATCTCTTGATGTTTCTTTATTTCTTCCCGCTCTATTACCACCATTTCTTGAATTTTTATGGACCTCTCCATCAGCATTTCTAGAATATAGATTCTTTGAAAGGTTGGAAGTGGTTGTGGCTGTGTCAATTGTGGTGGTTGATGAAGGTCATTTTGAGCGAATGGTGAGGTAGGACGGGGTTGGAAGTGTGTGTGATTGTTGTTGTGGGGTGTGTTTTAAGTTGGTTTTTGAAGCTGGGATTGTTGCAGTTGAAGTCCCTTTGTTTTTGGTTTTGGTTCTCAACCCCCCTCCATTAGAATGAGTTCTCCAAGGTGGATTGTACACATCATTCTGAGGCCTGTGTTGGAGCATGCTAGAGTGATTGCTTGGAGATTGTAGTTGCTCATAATTCTGTTGCTCATGGTTAATGACCCCAAAACTGTGTTCAGCTTGATTACTCCCATATGAGCTTTGAGTCAGGTTGTATGTATGTATTACAGCATGTCTCAACTCAGTGATTTTCCTAGCCATCATGTCCAGTTGTTGTAGAGTCTGCTGATGTATCTGCTTGTTTTGGCTTATTACTGCACGAGCACCTTCAATTTCTTTCTTTGTGTGAATGGATGCACTTCTGCCTCTGGTTAAAATTCTTTGTGATGGGTTCATTTGACTAGGAGCCATTCATCAGTTCTTCCATCCGATAATGCTTCCTTGTGGAAAGCTTCAAACCATTGGGCAACATCATTCATGGCTATGGATAGTTGCTTCGAACTATGGGTTACATTATCATCCAAGGTGGGATATTACTCTCATGATTGCTAGAATTTGTTGAGTTCCCCTCCATGATCTGCACAGTCACAAAAATTCAAGTGATGATTGAATATTTCCAAGCTCAGAATGTGATTCAGAAGGTTAGCTGGCACAAAGTATCAAACAGTTGATGGACTTGGGAGATTAGTGGCATAAATTGCTTCTCTTGTGTAAGCAAGAGCATTGCATAGAGCCAGAAATTTCCCGGAAAACTTCACTTTGTTGCTAAAGCGAAGTTTTAGTCATCTCAGGCAAAAATTCAAACAGTTAGTGGGTTAGTCGAAATTAGAGAAAAATAAAGAGAAAGTGCTTGATCTAGATCACCACCTCACTTAATCATTGTCAATCTAATCAATCCCCAGCAACGGCGCCAAAAACTTGATGAGTATTTTGGTGAAAAATGAATTTCTCCCAAAACACACAAATCTAACCGGCAAGTGTACTGGGTCGTATCAAGTAATAAAAACTCACGGGAGTGAGGTCGATCCCACAGGGATTGAAAGATTGAGCAATTTTAGCTTAGTGGTTAATTTAGTCAAGCGAATCAAGATTTTGTTGAGTGTTTTGTGATTTGCAGAAATTAAATTGCATGGAATTAAAGAGAGCAGGAAATTAAATTGCTGAATCTTAAAGAACAAGAAATTAAATGGCAGAAACTTAGAGTGCAAGAAATGTAAATTGCGGAAACTTAAAGTGCAAGAAATGTAAATGGATCGAAATGTAAAGGGGATTAGGAGTTGGATTTGCAGAAATTAAACAAAGGAAAGTAACTTGCATCAAACAAAAGAGTAAAAGAAGGTTTGGGTTGAATCGGATCTTGAAGCAGTAAAGTAAATGAACATTAAAAGCAAGAAACAAAATGTAAATTAGGAATTCAGATCTCAGGGCCCAGAGACTAGAAAACCAAGTCTAGATCTCAATGCCTTCCTAGATCCAACAAGAACAATTGCAAGGGAATTGTAAATTGCAAAGAAAGTGGATGAAGAGCAATTAACAGAAATTGAAATTCAATCAAGCAGTAAATAAAGCAGAGAGATCCAAGGTTGAGATTGAAACAGAATTTCTTCAATTCCCCAACCCAAAATCCAAGACAATTGTAATTGAAATTGAAAGCAATAAAACTGAGAGGAAGAGAAGTGAATTCTCCTTCCCCAAGACTAAGAGATTCAAGATCACTCAATACCCAAAGCTCTCCGAAAACTATTATGAAAATTCAAAGGGAAAGCTCCCCGAAGAACTTGAATTCTATCCTATTTATACACTTTCTTCAAATGATCTTCAAGCCTTGAGTTGGGCCTTTGCTGTTGGTAGAATTGGGTTGAAAGAGGCTTGGTTGATTGCTCTTGAAGTTTGGAGAAGAACCAAAGTGAAGCAATTGAACCGGGTTGGAGTTTTGCAAAAGTTGGACCAAAAGTTGGAGCAAAAGTTAGGGTCTAACTTTTGGTCCAACTTTTCATATCAGCCAACACAACTTGCTGATACTCACGTTGGTGCAAAAGTTAGGGGTCTAACTTTTGCACCAACGTTGGCCTTCCTTGGTGCACTTGTGGCGCCAACGTTAGCCTCAAAGTTAGGGGCTAACGTTGGCGCAAACTTTTGCTCCTCCCCTTGTAGTTTTCATGTGCCAACGTTAGCCTCAAAGTTAGGGGCTAACGTTGGCACAAACTTTTGGTGCCCAGGGAGTGTTTTTCTCATGCCAACGTTAGCCTCAAAGTTAGGGGCTAACATTGGCGCAAACTTTTGGTGCCCAGGGGTGATTTTCAAGTTCCAACGTTAGCCCAAAAGTTAGGGGCTAACGTTGGGGCTAACTTTTCACCCAAAAGTTTGTGCAAAAGTTTGAGGCTAACTTTAGGTCCAGCTTTTTGCTTCCTGGTTCAATTTCACTTATTCCATTGTCTTCTCTTTACTCCTAGCTATTCCTTCTTGCTTCAACCTTTCTCCAAGCTTTCTTCACCTATCATTAATCAACCAAACACATCAAAGCTATGCTTAAAATCATGAGATATTCATTCTTTCATAATATGTGACAATTATAGTATAAAACCTCATGAAATAGCATGAATTCATACATGGTTGATTAAATCAAAGGAAACATGAAAATCTACCTAATTGGCTTGCTTGTAGCTCAAGAAAGTGCATAATTCTAATGAAAACAAAAGAAAAAGACTAGTTAAAATAGGCTAAGATGACTTGTCATCACTAACATTCCTCCTCAATGTACAATTCGAACTCTATCCCTCTTGATAAGTTCGAATTCTTCTCTTTTTACCTTCTCCTTCTATTCTTCTTTTCCTCTGACACTTCAAGGAATCTCTATACTGTGACATAGAGGATTTCATACTTTCTTGTTCTCTTCTCTTTCATATGAGCAGGAGCAAGGACAAAAGCATTCTTGTTGAGGCTGATCTTGAACTTGAAAGGACCTTGATGCACGGAAAACTTGTCTCACAACAAATTTCCTTCGGCAAGTGTACCGAATTTGTCATCAAGTAAAAACTCACAATAGAGTGAGGTCGAATCCCACAAGGATTGATTGATCAAGCAACTTTAATTAGAGGACTGTTCTAGTTGAGCGAATCCAAAATTTGAGTTGAGAATTGCAGAAAATAAAATGGCGGGAAGGTAATTGACAGGAAAGTAAATGCTAGAATTATAGATCTGAAAGTAAATGACTGAAGGTAAATTGCAGAATTGTAAATGGGAATGGGGGAATTGCTCATTAAAGTAAATAACAGAAATTAAAGAAAATGGGTAAGATCAGAAATGGGGAATTCATTGGGCTTAGGAGATGTTGCATTCTCTAGATCAATTTCATTTTCATCTCTTCCTCAATCAATGCACTCATTGATCTCCTTGGCAATCTTAAGTGATTGAATTACAATTTCTTGTAATTCAATCTCTCAAATCTTGATCAATAGCCAATTCCTTGGTTAATTGCTCATGAGAAAAGATGAAGTATGGTCACTGATTATACCACATGCATTTCCCAAACCAAGTGTTGAGAGGATTATAGTCACATATCCATCCAAACCCAATTTGGTCTAGCATGAGAAAGCATTTCTAGCTTGATCTCTTCATTCCTCTTTCAAGGTTCAGAAGAGATCCAAGTATGAATAGCTTCTTTTTCAAGATAACTACTCAATTGGATGAAGATCGAAAGCTTTCAAGTAAAATCAAGAGAAAAGATAGAAGAAGAATAATGAAAACTAGTATTGATCCATCAAATTACAACAGAGCTCCCTAACCCAATGACAGGGGTTTAGTTGTTCATAGCTCTGAAAAATGAAAACAAAGATGGAGAATACATGATGAAAACCTAGAAGTGCAGAGAAAGTAAATACAGAGAGTAGTTCTATGCTAAGAGTCTCCCTATAATTTCCCACTCTCTAAAATATTTCAAAGCTACTCCTATATATACTACTCTTATGTTCTTCTAGTTGATTCTTCAAGTCTTGGGCCTTTGGATCTTGAGTTTGAAGCAGTTTTCTTCTTCATTGGGCTTAGCTTTTACTTGCAGAGAGAAAGTATGAAGTGGGCAGGGCCTTTGGCTCAGGAAGTTAGTGGTGTTAACGTTCAGTGAAAATATGGGTTCGAGAACGTTAGTGACAATCACCTTTTTCACTAACGTTCCTCACCAAAGTTAAAAGCTACGTTAACCTCAACGTTAGTGGCACAAACGTTGCCACTAACGTTTCCACTATGTCCTTCGCACACGTTATTGGGACTCAACTTTCCCAATAACGTTGAGAAGCCTCCCCCTTCCTACGTTAGAGTCCACGTTAACTTAGTTAACGTGGCTCTTTTAACGTAGGCTTGCCATCCTTCGAGAACGTTAGTGACACTTACCATTGTCACTAACGTTCCAAATTGCCCCTATTTTCCACGTTAAAGTCCATGTTAACTAGGTTAACGTGGCTTCTAACGTGGCCTTGCTAGCCATCTCCAACGTTGGTGACAAAGTTGAGTGTTACTAACGTTGGCTCATCTTTCCCTTATCCACGTTAGCTTCCACGTTAACTAAGTTAACGTGGCTCATGGTGGCATGTGTGGCTCCTTCCAACGTTAGTGACAATGTTGGGTGTCACTAACATTGGCGATCACCTTCTTTCTTCACGTTAGCTTCCATGTTAACTAGGTTAACGTGGGAGTCAACATGGCTCATTGGGGGCTTGTGTTCTTCCAACGTTAGTGACAATGTTGGGTGTCACTAACGTTGTCGACCACTTTGTTCCTTCACGTTAGCTTCCACGTTAACTATGTTAACGTGGGAGTTAACGTGGCTTAATGTGCTTTGGCCAACGTTAGTGACAATGTTGAGTGTCACTAACGTTGGCTCCCCCCTTTCTTCTTAACGTTAGAGGCCACTCATGATCTTGGTCCAACGTTAGTGATAATGTTAAGTGTCACTAACGAGGGCTCCATTTCTTTACTTCCGCGTTAGAGTTCACGTTAACTTAGTTAACGTGACTCTTAACGTGGGCAATGATGGCTTCGAGAGCGTTATTGGCAATCACTTTTCTCATTAACTTTGCAAGTTACTCCCATTCCACGTTAGTGTTAACGTTAATGTAACTAACGTAGCCACTAATGTGGTTCTTCTTTGCTTCCTTTGTCATGAAATCAAGCAATAACGTGCATCAAAGTTCTAGTCCAAGTCATGGGAAATGCAACATCCAATTTTGTTCTTAAATTCATGCAAAATCCTCATGAAATCATGTAAAGTGCACAATGTATGCTTGAATCAAGATGTAAGTGAATATCTACCCAAAACTAGCTTATTTCCTAAGGAAATGCATGAAACTACCCTAAAAATAGTAAAGAAAAGGTCAGTGAAACTGACTAAAATGCCCTGGCATCACAACACCAAACTTAAAGCTTGCTTGTCCCTAAGCAAGTACTGGAACAAGAGAATGATGAATGGAATGCTAAGAGAAATGAGTCATTCTTGTGGAAGTCATGTCCCTGGTTTTATGGTGGTTTCATGCATAGCAACTTAGGCTCATTCCTGGTTTTCAGACCTTTATCATGTCCTAGAATACTCACTTGTTATTGCATCCCATGAGACTTTTATTCATTGATCCTTTTGTTGTTATTTGAGGGCTTATTTTTGTTCTTAAGCTAAGTGCTCTGTAAGGGGGCAACTCTTTAAAATAAGCTTTCAGCCAACACTCCCGAACCAGTTGGTTCAAGGTGCTAGGTGTTGAAACACCCCTAAGGACTTACTTGCTCAAGTCTCTCCCCCATACATACACACCACAGGCACATAGTTTATTTATTTTCTTTTCTTGAGACCTTGGTGTCCAGCACCTCTTTGGGTTACTAAATGCTCTGTGGTGAGGGTTACTCTTGATAGTGGACTTTCAGCTGATAATCCCGGGTTAGTTAACCCAAGTTACCAAGTGATAAGGCACCCCTAAGAGCTTATTCATCCAAGTAGATCCCTCACACAAGAGCACCACAGACACATGCTTCAAGATTAAAACCATTGGTGCCTAGCCTTATTGCTTACTATTTTTCTTTTATTCCTCAACTTTGATTGTTCTTTCCCTTTTTCTTATTAGGATCTTCTTATTTATCTAATCTCATGGGGTGTGTCTCAAGCATAGTATTCATGACAGATAGTTGTCTTCCCACCTTATGGTTGAACCAACTTAGCTAACTTATGACCACACCACAAACTCATGGACTTATTCCCTAGTACGAACTCCACTCTGGTCTTTTGAAAACAATCATTCTCTTTTCATTTGATTCAAAAGGGACAAGCATACAAGTAAGTAAAGAAATGATGCAGTAACATAAAGACCAGCGACAAAAGACATATGCATCAAAACTTTAAAAGACAGAATTAAAATAAAGTTCAAACTACGAGCAACTATTAATCAAAAGTGCATCCGGAATTCCAAATTTCAACAATTCTGGGTACAATGGTATTAAGTAACAATACAACCTTCTGGTGACGATTTCTAGTTGCCTTCTTTCTTTGTCACCATCCTAATCCTTGCTACCTCACTTCCTTGGGTGAAAGTGCACCATTTCCTCATAAGATTCCTGCAAAGTTATTTGAAGTTGCTTGTTCCCAAAGCACTTGAGAAATAGTTAGCTTGCATGTATGCTTGTGATTTCTGAACTTAGTTTGGTGTGTGAACACCAAACTTAGTTCCGTGCCTAGGACCAAACCTTGCATATATGCTGAGAACCTCATATCTTATTGTTAACAAAACACTTATTAACTAAAGTCCAACTACATCTAAGTGGTTTCCCTTGATTGGTTGGAGCTAGCAATGTGTTTTGGGAGTGGAGTGTAATTCTAACTACTGTCCTTTGGTGGAACACCAAACTTAGAATTACACTATCACTCTTGGATTGTTCTGGTGTGGAACACCAAACTTAGCTCCTTACAATACAGGGGAAACAACTTGTGATCTTTATTGAAATAAAGGTGGAAAGGAAAATACCTGAGGTTGGGTTGCCTCCCAATAAAGTGCTTCTTTATCATCACTAGCTTGACGATTCCTCCTTCACTTGAGATGATAGTTTACTCTGGGGTTTTCCCCCATGTTGCCCAGGTAATGCTTGAGTCTTTGTCCATTAACTGTAAAAGTCCTCTCTGAACCTTCATCCATGACTTCGATGTGTCCATATGGCGATACTTTTGTGACAAGAAAAGGTCCGGACCACCTTGATTTGAATTTTCCTGGGAGCAGTCTCAATTTGGAATTGTAAAGAAGTACTCGCTGCCCCTTTTCGAAACTTCTGGGTGCAAGACGCAGGTCATGTCTTCTCTTTGCCTTCTCTTTGTACATCCTGGTATTTTCATAGGCTTGTGACCTAAATTCCTCCATCTCTTGCAGCTGTAAGATCCTCTTTGCACCAGCGGCAATGCTGTCGAAGTTTAGTATCTTGATAGCCCAGAGAGCTTTATGTTCCAGCTCTAATGGTAAATGACAAGCCTTACCATACACTAGTTGATATGGGGACATTCCAAGTGGTGTTTTGAATGCTGTTCTGTATGCCCAAAGAGCATCATCCAGCTTCTTCGACCAATCCTTTCTTGATGCACCCACAGTCTTTTCCAGAATCCTCTTTAGCTCTCTGTTGGATATCTCAGTTTGTCCACTTGTTTGGGGATGGTATGGTGTGGCTATCTTATGTTTTATCCCATATCGTAGGAGAAGAGCTTCTAGTGGTTTGTTACAAAAATGGCTTCCTGCATCACTGATGAGTGCTCGTGGGACTCCAAACCGGCTAAAGATATTCTTCCTGAGGAAGTTCATGACCACCTTGTTATCGTTTGTTGGGGTTGCAATAGCCTCTACCCACTTGGAGACGTAATCTACTGCTACCAAGATGTAATTGTTTGCATATGAGGTTGGGAATGGTCCCATGAAATCAATTCCCCACACATCAAACAGTTCCAGTTCCAAGATGAAATTCTGTGGCATCTCATTTCTTTTGGGCAAGTTTCCAGATCTTTGGCATTCATTGCAGCTCCTTACTAGTTCTTTTGCATCCTTGAAAAGGGTGGGCCAAAAGAATCCGCTTTGTAACACCTTTGCTGCTGTTCTTTCTCCTCCAAAGTGGCCTCCATAACATGAGCCGTGGCAGTTCCATAGGACCTCTCGTCCTTCTTCTTCCGAAACACATCGTCTAAGGATTCCATCTGAACACTTCTTGAAGAGATATGGCTCATCCCAGACAAAGTACTTTGCATCATTCATGAGCTTCCTTTTTTGATGTTTATTGATCTCTGGAGGTAATGCTCCAGATGCCTTGAAGTTGGCAATGTCTGCGAACCATGGTGCTTTGTGAACTGTCATCAACTGCTCATCAGGGAAGAGCTCGTTTACACTTGTATCATGTGCTCCACCTTCATTATGAGGAATCCTGGATAGGTGATCTGCTACCTTATTCTCCACTCCTTTCTTGTCTCTGATCTCAATATTGAATTCCTGCAACAATAAGATCCATCTTATTAGTCTTGGTTTTGATTCTTGCTTGGCAAACAAATATTTAAGTGTTGTGTGGTCTGTAAAAACAATCACTTTCGCACCAATGAGGTATGATCTAAACTTGTCAAATGTAAAAACTATTGCTAGCAACTCCTTTTCAGTAGTGGTATAATTTCTTTGAGTATCATTAAGGACTTTGCTAGCATAGTATATCACATGAACTAAGTTATCTTTCCTCTGTCCCAACACTGCCCCAACTGCGAAATCTGATGCGTCACACATCAATTTAAACGGTAAATTCCAATCAGGTGGAGAAATGATAGGAGCAGGGGACAACCTCATTTTCAAATTTTCAAAGGCTAACATGCATGTTTCAGCAAAGATAAATGGTGTATCTGATACAAGCAGATTGCTTAAGGGCTTGGCTATCTTTGAAAAATCTTTAATAAACCTTCTGTAAAAACCAGCATGCCCTAAAAAGCTCCTAATTGCCCTGACATCACTGGGTGGAGGCAGTTTTTCAATAAGTTCTACTTTGGCTCTGTCAACCTCAATGCCTTGGTTAGAAACTTTGTGACCAAGGACTATTCCTCCTGTCACCATAAAGTGACATTTTTTCCAGTTCAAGAACAGATTGGTTTCTTGGCATCTTTTCAATACCAAGGCAAGGTGATGTAGGCAGCTAGGAAAGGAATCTCCAAATACCGAGAAGTCATCCATAAAAACTTCAATGAATTTTTCTATCATATCTGAAAAGATAGAAAGCATGCAGCGTTGGAAAGTCGCAGGTGCATTACATAGCCCAAATGGCATGCGCCTGTAGACAAACACTCTATATGGGCAAGTGAATGAAGTTTTCTCTTGATCTCTGGGATCAACTACTATTTAGTTATATCCTGAATAACCGTCGAGAAAACAATAATAAGCGTGCCCTGCGAGTCTTTCCAACATCTGATCCATGAATAGAAGGGGGAAATGATCTTTTCGTGTAGCCTCGTTGAGCTTCCTGTAGTCTATGCACATCCGCCATCCTGTGACTGTCCTTGTAGGAATTAGTTCGTTCTTCTCATTAGGAACCAAGGTAATTCCTCCCTTTTTTGGGACGACATGCACGGGGCTAACCCAGGGGCTGTCCGAGATTAGGTAAATTACCCCCCTTGCCACAACTTCATAACTTCCTTCTGTACCACTTCCTTCATGATTGGGTTCAACCTTCTTTGGGATTGAATGGATGGTTTGGCATCTTCTTCCAGCAGTATCTTGTGCATACATATGGCCGAACTTATCCCCTTCAAGTCAGCAAGAGTCCAACCAATAACATCTTTGTGGTTTCGCAGTACTTTGAGCAGTTCATCCTCTTGATCTTGGCTGAGGAAGGAGCTTATAATCACTAGGTAATTTTCATCTTCTCCTAAGTACGCATATTTGAGAGAGGGTGGCAATGCTTTGAGTTCAAGTTTGGGTGCTTCTGACTTTTCGTTCTCTTCCTTTGGTGCACCTTGTATTTGACTTTCTGCTGTTGCAACCTCTTCACTACACGTAGACTCCTCCTCTATTATACCTTCAGGTTCTTCTTCTTCAAAACTTTCCTGCACTGTGTCTTCAAGTGAGTCCAACCTCATACATTCTCCTATTTGCTCTGGTGGGTAACTCATGGCCTTGAACACATTGATCGTCATCTTTTCCTTGTGTAATCTCAGGGTGAGATCTCCTTTTTGTACATCAATTACAGCTCCAGCAGTGGCCAAGAATGGCCTTCCCAGAATAATGGAAGCCTTGGCTTCCTCCTGCATGTCCAGCACTACAAAGTCTGTTGGGAAGATAAAATCTCCCACCTTCACCAGCAAATCTTCTACGACGCCATGCGGGAACTTGAACGATCTGTCTGCCAATTGTAAGGCCATCTTTGTTAGTTTAGCTTCCTCGATCTTCATCTTTCTCATCATAGCTACTGACATCAAATTGATGCTGGCTCCTAAGTCACACAGAGCCTTTTCCACTGTGATTTCCCTTATAATACAAGGGATTTGAAAACTCCCGGGATCTTTCAATTTCTGGGGTAGTTTGTGCTGAATGATAGCACTACATTCTTCGGTTAGTATCACAGTCTCGTTATTCTTCCAGCTTCTCTTCTTAGTCATGAGCTCCTTCAAGAACTTGGCGTAGAGTGGCATTTGTTCTATTGCTTCAGCAAAGGGTATGTTGATTTGCAGTTTCTTGAAGATTTCCAAAAATCTCGAAAACTGATTGTCATCCCCTTTCTTCCTTAATTGCTGAGGGTATGGGACTCTTGGGACATCTGGTTTCAGCACTCCTTCCCCTTTTTGTAAATTCAAAGTGGGAACTCGAGCTTCGTCCTGCTCTTCTTCCTCTTTAGTTGAGTCCTCTTTTTGTGGTTTCTGGGGGGTTTTCTTCAGTTCTTTCCCACTCCTAAGGGTGATAGCCTGACACTCCTCCCTTTGTGTTGAGCTAGTCTTGCTGCGAAGGTTGTGGCGGGGGATTTGTTTGAATAAGTAGCCAATTTGTGTCTCAAGTTTCTTGATGGCAGCATCCTGATTCTGCATATTGGATATCACCTCTTCTCGGAATGCCTTACTATCTTGAATCTCTTTGCTTATGCCTTCAAGAAGATTCTCAATCTTTGAGATTCTTTCATCAAATGATGACAGGTCAGGCTGAGTAGGGTTATTCTGGCCTTGATATGAATGTGGGGAGTTGTTGTTATGGGGGTGTTGATATGGTTTAAATGTGAAGTGTTGGGTGGCTGCATTGTTTGGATTTGGGCGTCTTTGATCAAGGCTTTGGTCTTGTTGATTTCCCCACCCAAAGTTTGGGTGATTCCTCCATCCAGGGTTGTATGTCTTGGAGTATGGATCATGGTTTTGCCTAGGTGAATTCCCAATGTAGTTGGCTTGCTCCTGACTACCCTCTGCTTCTTCATTCACTCCTTCTTGGGTTGTTGATGAAGTGGAGACTGCTGCTACTTAGTTCCTCTCCATCTTCTTGGTGAGGTTAGCCAGCTGCTGGGTAATGAGCTTGTTTTGGGCCAACAGAGCATCTACATTGTTTAGCTCCATTACTCCTCTTGTGTTCCCTCTTTCGGAAGCATAGAAGTAGTCGTTCTCTGCTACTGTTTCAATGACATCTATGGCTTCCTCAATAGTCTTCTTCTTGTTCAAAGATCCTCCGGATGAATGGTCTACGGCCTTCTTTGACTCATAAGAGAGTCCTTCATAGAAAATGTGCAGCTACACCCATTCGTTGAACATATCTGGTGGGCACCTCCTTGTTAAGTCTTTAAACCTCTCCCATGCTTCATATAGAGTCTCACCATCTTGTTGCCTGAAAGTTTGGACCTCAGCTCTCAGCCTATTGATTCGTTGAGGAGGGTAAAATTTTGCTAAAAATTTATTCACCACGTCTTTCCAAGTTGTCAAGCTCTCCCTTGGGAAAGACTCCAGCCACTTAGTTGCCTTATCCCTGAGTGAGAATGGAAATAAGAGTAGTCTATAGGCGTCAGAATGAACAACATTAGATTTCACTGTGTCACATATTCTCAGGAAAATGGTTAAATGTTGATTTGGGTCCTCTTGGACACTCCCTCCGAACGAACAGTTGTTCTGCACATGGGTGATGAGCTGTGGCTTCAGTTCAAAATTGTTGGCATGGATGGTTGGCTTTTGAATGCTACTTTCACAGTTTCCTGGGTTTGGATTGATGTAAGAGCCTAAAACTCTTCTATCCTCCCCAGCATGATTTGCTCGACCTCCTCTGCCATGGTTGTGAGCCTCTTCTTCATGATGGTTTTCCATATTTTCTTCCATGTCTGGTTCAAAGTATTCCTCAAAGTGTTCCTCCTCTTCTTCACCACCAACTACACGTTTTTCTCTTGCCTCCCTCCTTAGTCTAAGGAAGGTTCTCTCAGGTTCAGAATCAAAGGAAGTTGAAGCCCCACTTCTTCTCCCTGTCATACAACCAACAAGTACAAGCAAAGAGAATAGGTGCAGAAAGTATATCTGTCAGAATTACTGTTAGTGTGAGTGATGCAATATATCAAACAGTTAGTGGGTTAGTGAGATAAATAGTAAATAACAAAGAAAAAGTAAGGGGGAAGGGAAGAAGTTATCTAAAACAGAAAGTAAATGACTCAAACAGAAATTTAAATCAAACAAAAATAAAATGCTCAATCTAGTTATCCTCCAATCTAATCATTGTTGATGCACAATCAATCTCCGGCAACGGCGCCATAAACTTGATGCATGGAAAACTTGTCTCACAACAAATTTCCTTCGGCAAGTGTACCGAATTTGTCGTCAAGTAAAAACTCACAATAGAGTGAGGTCGAATCCCACAAGGATTGATTGATCAAGCAACTTTAATTAGAGGATTGTTCTAGTTGAGCGAATCCAGAATTTGAGTTGAGAATTGCAGAAAATAAAATGGCGGGAAGGTAATTGACAGGAAAGTAAATGCTAAAATTATAGATCTGAAAGTAAATGACTGAAGGTAAATTGCAGAATTGTAAATGGGAATGGGGGAATTGCTCATTAAAGTAAATAACAAAAATTAAAGAAAATGGGTAAGATCAGAAATGGGAAATTCATTGGGCTTAGGAGATGTTACATTCTCCGGATCAATTTCATTTTCATCTCTTCCTCAATCAATGCACTCATTGATCTCCTTGGCAATCTTAAGTGATTGAATTACAATTTCTTGTAATTCAATCTTTCAAATCTTGATCAATAGCCAATTCCTTGGTCAATTGCTCATGAGAAGAGATGAAGTATGGTCACTGATTATACCACATGCATTTCCCAAACCAAGTGTTGAGAGGATTATAGTCACATATCCATCCAAACCCAATTTGGTCCAGCATGAGAAAGTATTTCTAGATTGATCTCTTCATTCCTCTTTCAAGGTTCAGAAGAGATCCAAGTATGAATAGCTTCTTTTTCAAGATAACTACTCAATTGGATGAAGATCGAAAGCTTTCAAGTAAAATCAAGAGAAAAGATAGAAGAAGAATAATGAAAACTAGTATTGATCCATCAAATTACAACAGAGCTCCCTAACCCAATGACAGGGGTTTAGTTGTTCATAGCTCTGAAAAATGAAAACAAAGATGGAGAATACATGATGAAAACTTAGAAGTGCAGAGAAAGTAAATACAGAGAGTAGTTCTATGCTAAGAGTCTCCCTATAATTTCCCACTCTCTAAAATATTTCAAAGCTACTCCTATATATACTACTCTTCTGTTCTTCTTGTTGATTCTTCAAGTCTTGGGCCTTTGGATCTTGAGTTTGAAGCAGTTTTCTTCTTCATTGGGCTTAGCTTTTACTTGCAGAGAGAAAGTATGAAGTGGGCAGGGCCTTTGGCTCAGGAAGTTAGTGGTGTTAACGTTCAGTGAAAATATGGGTTCGAGAACGTTAGTGACAATCACCTTTTTCACTAACGTTCCTCACCAAAGTTAAAAGCCACGTTAACCTCAACGTTAGTGGCACAAATGTTGCCACTAACGTTTCTACTATGTCCTTCGCACACGTTATTGGGACTCAACTTTCCCAATAACGTTGAGAAGCCTCCCCCTTCCTACGTTAGAGTCCACGTTAACTTAGTTAACGTGGCTCTTTTAACGTAGGCTTGCCATCCTTCGAGAACGTTAGTGACACTTACCATTTTCACTAACGTTCCAAATTACCCCTATTTTCCATGTTAGAGTCCACGTTAACTAGGTTAACGTGGCTTCTAACGTGGCCTTGCTAGCCATCTCCAACGTTAGTGACAAAGTTGAGTGTCACTAACGTTGGCTCATCTTTCCCTTATCCACGTTAGCTTCTACGTTAACTAAGTTAACGTGTGAGTTAACGTGGCTCATGGTGGCATGTGTGGCTCCTTCCAACGTTAGTGATAATGTTGGGTGTCACTAACGTTGGCAATTACCTTCTTTCTTCACGTTAGCTTCCATGTTAACTAGGTTAATGTGGGAGTCAACATGGCTCATTGGGGGCTTGTGTTCTTCCAACGTTAGTGACAATGTTGGGTGTCACTAACGTTGTCGACCACTTTGTTCCTTCACGTTAGCTTAGGTTAACGTGGGAGTTAACGTGGCTTAATGTGCTTTGGCCAACGTTAGTGACAATGTTGAGTGTCACTAACGTTGGCTCCCCCCTTTCTTCTTAACGTTAGAGGCCACTAATAATCTTGGTCCAACGTTAGTGATAATGTTAAGTGTCACTAACGTTGGCTCCATTTCTTTACTTCCGCATTAGAGTTCACGTTAACTTAGTTAACGTGACTCTTAACGTGGGCAATGATGGCTTCGAGAGCGTTATTGGCAATCACTTTTCTCATTAACTTTGCAAGTTACACCCATTCCACGTTAGTGTTAACGTTAGTGTAACTAACGTAGCCACTAATGTGGTTCTTCTTTGCTTCCTTTGTCCTGAAATCAAGCAATAACGTGCATCAAAGTTCTAGTCCAAGTCATGGGAAATGCAACATCCAATTTTGTCCTTAAATTCATGCAAAATCCTCATGAAATCATGTAAAGTGCACAATGTATGCTTGAATCAAGATGTAAGTGAATATCTACCCAAAACTAGCTTATTTCCTAAAGAAATGCATGAAACTACCCTAAAAACAGTAAAGAAAAGGTCAGTGAAACTGGCCAAAATGCCCTGGCATCAGACCTTGAAGAGAAAGCTAAGAGAAGCTAAAGTACAACTCTCTGTAGAGGACCTAACAGAAATTTTCAAACAAGAAGAAGCCATGGCAGCCGAAAACAACAACAATGCCAACAATGCAAGGAAGGTGCTTGGTGACTTTACTGCACCTACTCCCGACTTCTATGGGAGAAGCATCTCAATCCCTACCATTGGAGGAAACAACTTTGAGCTTAAGCCTCAATTAGTTTCTCTGATGCAACAGAATTGCAAGTTTCATGGACTTCCAATGGAAGATCCTCATCAGTTCTTAGCTGAATTCCTGCAAATCTGTGACACTGTCAAGACTAATGGGGTTGATCCCGAGGTCTATAGACTTATGCTTTTTCCTTTTGAGAGATAGAGCTAGAACATGGTTGGATTCACAACCTAAAGAAAGCCTAAACTCTTGGGAAAAGCTAGTCAATGCCTTCGTGGCAAAGTTCTTTCCACCTCAAAAATTGAGTAAGCTTAGAATGGAAGTCCAAACCTTCAAATAGAAGGAAGGTGAATCCCTCTATGAAGCTTGGGAAAGATACAAGCAATTAATCAGAAGGTGCCCTTCTGACATGCTTTCAGAATGGAGTATCATAGGTATCTTCTATGATGGTCTGTCTGAACTGTCCAAGATGTCATTGGACAGCTCTGCTGGAGGATCTCTTCATCTGAAGAAGACGCCTGCAGAAGCTCAGGAACTCATTGAGATGGTTGCAAATAACCAATTCATGTACACTTCTGAAAGGAACCCTATGAATAATGGGACAAATCAGAAGAAATGAGTTCTTGAGATTGATACTCTGAATGCCATACTGGCTCAGAATAAAATATTGACTCAGCAAGTCAATATGATTTCTCAAAGTCTATCTCGAATGCAAGCTGCACCAGGCAGTACTAAGGAAGCTTCATCTGAAGAAGAAGCTTATGATCCTGAAAACCCAGCAATGGAAGAGGTGAATTATATGGGAGAATCCTATGGAAACACCTATAATCCTTCATGGAAAAATCATCCAAATCTCTCATGGAAGGACCAACAGAGGCCTCAACAAGGCTTCAATAACAGTAATGATGGAAGAAACAGGTTTAGTAATAGCAAACCTTTTCCATCGTCTTCTCAGCAACAGATAGAGAATTCTAAGCAGAGCCACTCTGAATTAGCAACTGTAGTCTCTGATCTAATTAAAACCACTCAAAGTTTCATGACTGAAACAAGGTCCTCCATTAGAAATTTGGAGGCACAAGTGGGTCAGCTAAGTAAGAAAGTTACTGAACTCCCTCCTAGTACTCTTCCAAGCAATATAGAAGAGAATCCAAAAAGAGAGTGCAAGGCCATCACCATAACCCACACGGCCGAATCTGGAGAGGAGGAAGAGGCAGTGATCTCCACTAAGGAAGATCTCACTGGACGTCCACTGGCCTCCAAGGAGTTCCCTCATGAGGAACCATGGGAATCTGAGGCTCACACTGAGACCATAGAGATTCTATTGAATTTACTTCTGCCATTCATGAGCTCTGATGAGTATTCTTCCTCTGAAGAGGATGAAGATGTTACTGAAGAGTAAGTTGCTAAGTACCTTGGAGTAATCATGAAACTAAATGCCAAGTTATTTGGTAATGAGACTTGGGAGGATGAACCCCCTTGCTCACCAAGGAACTGGATGACTTGACTAGGCAAAGATTACCCCAAAAGAGACAAGATCCTGGAAAGTTCTCAATACCTTGCACCATAGGCACCATGACCTTTGAAAAGGCTCTATGTGACCTAGGGTCAAGCATAAACCTCATGCCTCTCTCTGTAATGGAGAAACTAGGAATTTTTGAAGTGCAAGCTGCAAGAATCTCATTAGAGATGGCAGACAATTCAAGAAAATAAGCTTATGAACTTGTAGAGGATGTCTTGGTAAAAGTTGAAGACCATTACATCCTTGCTGATTTCATAATCTTAGAGACTGGGAAGTGTATGGATGAATCCATCATCCTTGGCAAACCCTTCCTAGCCACAGCAAAAGCTGTGATTGATGTTGACAGAGGAGAATTGGTCCTTCAAGTGAATGAGGACTCCCTTGTGTTTAAAGCTCAAGGATCTCCCTCTATAATCATGGAGAAGAAGCATGAAAAGCTTCTCTCAATGCAGAGTCAAACAAAATCCCCACATTCAAACTCTAAGTTTGGTGTTGGGAGGCCACAACCAAACTCTAGGTTTGGTGTTGAGAGGCCATCATCATGCTCTGAGTATCTGTGAGGCTCCATGAGAGCCCACTGTCAAGCTTCTGACATTAAAGAAGCGCTTGTTGGGAGGCAACCCAATTTTTACTTATCTATGTTAAATTTCTATTTGTTATTTTATGTTTTCTGTAGGTTGATGATCATGTGAAGTCACAAAAACAATTGAAATAGCAAAAACAAACTGAAAAATAGAATGAAAAATAGCACACCCTGGAGGAGAAGCCTACTGGCATTTAAACGCCAGTAAGGGCAGCAGAATGAGCGTTAAACCCCCAGTCTGGCACCATTTTGGGCGTTAAACGCCAGAAATGGGCAACAACCTGGCATTTAACGCCAGGATTGTCAGAAAAGGGCATTTTGTACGCCACTTGGTGCAGGGATGAAAAATCCTTGACACCTCAGGATCTGTGGACCCCACAGGATCCCCACCTCTCTCTCTCTTCTTCACCCATTCACCAAACACCTCAATACCTCTTCCCCAAAAACCCCTCACCTATCAAGTCCTACCCTCTTCTCCATAAACCCTTCACCAATCCACATCCATCCATCATAAAACCTCACCTACCTCACCATTCAAATTCAAACTATTTTCCCTCCCAAACCCACCCTATATGGCCGAACCCAAACCCTCTCTCCACCCCTATATAAACCCATCTTCACTCCTTCATTTTCACACAACATAAACACTACTTCTCCCCCTTGGCCAAAACACCAACCCACCTCCATCTCCTCCATTTCTTCTTCTTCTACTCTCTTCTTTCTTCTTTTGCTCGAGGACGAGCAAATATTCTAAGTTTGGTGTGGTAAAAGCATTGCTTTTTGTTTTTCCATAACCATTTATGGCACCAAAGGCCGGAGAAACCTCTAGAAAGAGGAAAGGGAAGGCAAAAGCTTCCACCTCCGAGTCATGGGAGATGGAGAGATTCATCTCAAAGGTACATCAAGACCACTTCTATGAAGTTGTGGTCAAGAAGAAGGTGATTCCCAAGGTCCCTTTCAAACTCAAAAAGGGTGAATATCTAGAGATCCGACATGAGATTTGAAGAAGAGGTTGGGAAGTTCTCACCAACCCCATTCAACAAGTCAGAATCTTAATGGTTCAAGAGTTCTATGCCAATGCATGGATCACCAAGAACCATGATCAAAGTGTGAACCCGGACCCAAAGAATTGGCTTACAATGGTTCGGAAGAAATGCTTAGATTTTAGTCCGGAGAATGTAAGGTTGGCATTCAACTTGTCCATGATGCAAGGAGATGCACACCCCTACACTAGAAGGGTCAACTTTGATCAAAGGTTGGACCAAGTCCTCATAGACATTTGTGAAGAGGGCGCTCAATGGAAGAAAGATTCAAGAGGGAAGCCGGTTCAACTAAGGAGGCATGACCTCAAGCCCGTGGCTAGGGGATGGTTGGAGTTTATCCAACGCTCAATCATTCCCACTAGCAACCGGTCTGAAATTACTATAGACCGGGCGATCATGATCCGTAGCATCATGATTGGAGAGGAAGTAGAAGTTTATGAGGTTATATCCCAAGAACTCTACAAGGTGGCGGACAAGTCCTCCACTTTGGCAAGGTTAGCCTTCCCTCACCTCATTTGTCACCTCTGCAATTCAGCTGGAATTGACATAGAGGAAGACATCCTTATTGATGAGGATAAGCCCATCACTAAGAAAAGGATGGAGCAAATAAGAGAACCTCACCATGAGCATGAGGAAATTCCTCATCATGAAATCCCTGAGATGCCTCAAGGGATGCATTTTCCTCCACAAAACTATTGGAAGCAAATCAACACCTCCCTAGGAGAATTAAGTTCCAACATGGGACAACTAAGGGTGGAGCACCAAGAGCATTCCATCCTCCTCCATGAAATTAGAGAAGACCAAAGAGTCATGAGAGAGGAGCAACAAAGGCAAGGAAGAGACATTGAGGAGCTCAAGCACTCCATTAGATCTTCAAGAGGAAGAACAAGCCACCATCACTAAGGTGGACCCGTTCTTTAATCTCTCTGTTCTTTATTTTCTATTTTTCGAATTTTTATGCTTTATGTTTATTTATGTTTGTGTCTTTATTACACGATCACTAGTGTCTAAGTGTCTATGCCTCAAAGATATGAAAATGAATCCATCACCTTTCTTAAATGGAAAATGTTTTTAATTGAAAAAGAAAAAGAAGTGCATGAATTTTGAATTTTATAACAGATTAATTATTTTGATGTGGTGGCAATACTTTTGTCTTTCTGAATGAATGCTTGAACAGTGCATATTTTTTACTTTGATTGTTCATGAATGTTAAAATTGTTGGCTCTTGAAAGAATGATGGAAAAGGAGAAATGTTATTTGATAATCTGAAAAATTATAAAATTGATTCTTGAAGCAAGAAAAAGTAGTGAATAAAAAAAGCTTGCAAAAAAAAATATAAGCGAAAAAAAAGAGAAAAAAAAAGAGAGAAAGAAAAAGCAAGCAAACATAGCCAATAGCCCTTTAAACCAAAAGGCAAGGGAAAAATAAAAAGGATCCAACGCTTTGAGCATCAATGGATAGGAGGGCCCAAAAGGCTAAACCAAGCTGTCCCTAACCATGTGCTTGTGGCGTAAAGGTGTCAAGTAAAAACTTGAGACTGAGCGGTTAAAGTCATGGTCCAAAAGCAAAAAGAGTGTGATTAAGGGCTCTGGACACCTCTAATTGGGGACTCTAGCAAAGCTGAGTCACAATCTGAAAAGGTTCACCCAGTTATGTGTCTGTGGCATTTATGTATCCGGTGGTAATACTGGAAAACAAAATGCTTTGGGTCACGGCCAAGACTCATAAAGTAGCTGTGTTCAAGAATCAACATACTTAACTAGGAGAATCAATAACACTATCTGAATTCTGAGTTCTTATGGATGCCAATCATTCTGAACTTCAAGGGATAAAGTGAGATGCCAAAATTGTTCAGAAGCAAAAAGCTAAAAGCCCCACTCATCTAATTAATACTAATCTTCATAGATGTTTTTGGAATTCATTGTACATTCTATTCTCTTTATCTTATTTGATTTTTAGTTGCTTGGGGACAAGCAACAATTTAAGTTTGGTGTTGTGATAAGCGGATAATTTATACGCTTTTTGGCATTGTTTTTAGTATGTTTTTAGTATGTTTTAGTTAGTTTTTATTATATTTTTATTAGTTTTTAAATAAAAATCACTTTTCTGGACTTTACTATGAGTTTGTGTGTTTTTCTGTGATTTCAGGTATTTTCTGGCTGAAATTGAGGGACCTGAGCAAAAATCTGATTCAGAGGCTAAAAAAGGACTGCAGATGCTGTTGGATTCTGACTTCCCTGCACTCAAAGTAGATTTTCTGGAGCTACAGAAGCCCAATTGGCACACTCTCAATTGCGTTGGAAAGTAGACATCCTGGGCTTTCCAGAAATATATAATAGTCCATACTTTGCCCAAGATTTGATGGCGCAAACCGCGTTGCAAATCAGCTTAAGAATTCTGGCGTCAAAACGCGAGAATTGGCACAAAAGCTGGAGTTAAACGCCCAAACTGGCACAAAAGCTGGCGTTTAACTCCAAGAAAAGTCTCTACATGTGAAAGCTTCAATGCTCAGCCCAAGCACACACCAAGTGGCCCCGGAAGAAGATTTATGCATTAATTACTTATTTCTGTAAATCCTAGGCTACTAGTTCTCTATAAATAAGACCTTTTACTATTGTATTTTCATCTTAGTTCTTCTAGTTCCCTCTCTGGGGCCAAAGCCAATGACCACCATTATCACTTTTGTATTTTCAATGGTGGAGTTTCTACACACCATAGATTAAGGTGTGGAGCTCTGCTGTTCTTTATGAATTAATGCAAAGTACTACTGTTTTTCTATTCAATTCACGCCTACTTCTTCTCTAAGATATTCATTCGCACTCAAGAACATGAGGAATGTGATGATTATGTGACACTCATCACCATTCTCACCTATGAACGCGTGCCTGACAACCACTTCCGTTCTACATGCAAACAAGCTTGAATGTGTATCGCTTGGGTTTCTAATCTAAGATTAGAACCTTCGTGGTATAGGCTAGAATTATTGGCGGCAATTCCTGAGATCCGGAATGTGTAAACCTTGTCTGTGGTATTCTGAGTAGGATCTGGGAAGGGATGACTATGACTAGCTTCAAACTCGCGAGTGTTGGGCGTGTGACAGACGCAAAATGATCAATGGATCCTATTCCAACATGATCGAGAACCGACAGATGATTAGCCGTGCGGTGACAGCATGCGTAGAACATTTTCACTGAGAGGACGGGAAGTAGCCATTGACAACGGTGATGCCCAACATAAAGATTGCCATGGAAGGGAGTATGAATGATTGGATGAAGGCAATAGGAAAGCAGAGGTTTATGAGGAACAAAGCATCTTCATACGCTTATCTGAAATTCCTACCAATGAATTACATAAGTATCTCTATCTCTATCTTTATTTTATGTTTTATTTATCTTTAATTATCAATCCTCCATAACCATTTGAATCTTCCTGACTGAGATTTACAAGATGACCATAGCTTGCTTCAAGCCGACAGTCTCCGTGGGATCGACACTTACTCACGTAAGGTATTACTTGGAGACCCAGTGCACTTGCTGGTTAGTTATGCGGAATTGTGACAAAGTGTGATTCACGTTTGAGAGCTCCAAGTCTTTGGCGCCATTGTTGATGATCACAATTTCGTGCACCAGGTGTCTATTATAGAATTCACCCGACCTGAAAGTATCCATTTGGGGAATGTCCGGTGCAAAAGTAATTGAATGGGTAAGTCGCCAATCCCTAAAACGGACTATGTAATGTACTTTATCGGGTTACGGGTGGGCATTTTACCAGAGGTTTCTATTGTATCAATTCGTGAACATGTGGTGTGAGTCCCATGCATCAAACTTTTGACGGATGGTTGCTTGAAGCCGATCCATTGCTTCCTCGAAAGATGGACATTCTTCCATGTAGGGTGGTGGAAGGTAGAACTCGTCTTGTGGTTGAAAGTTCTCATACATTGGAGGTGGTTCATCTTGATCATAGTATGGAGGAGGTGGTTCTTGGAAGTATTGAGGTTGAGATGGTGGTGGTTCAATATGTGGCTCATGTAGCTCGAAAGGTGGTTGGTATAGTGTATATGGGTTAAGGTCATATGGAGGTGTTTAGTGGAAAGGGACTTGTGAGTATGGTTGAGGGAAATGTTAAGGATATGGCTCATAGGCATATGGTGGTGGTTCTTGAAAGTCACAAGGAGATTTGCCATAGCCATTTGATTGATATGCATCATAGAATGACTCTTGTTCATAGTGTATTGGTGGGGGTTGTTGCCAATAGGATTGATCATATGCATATGGCTCCTCCCACCTTTGATTGTCCCATCATTGATGCACATTCTCATTGAAGCTTCTATTTCCTACAACATAGTTAGAACCAAACTCATAGCCAAAGTGAGAATTCATGATAGCAAAGGCAAAAATAAAAAACACGAAAACAAGGAGATAAAATCTAGCTACTACATCAAACAAGCAAACTATTCACAATATTCACATATGTACAATAACTAATAATATAACACCATTGCAATTCCCCGGCAACGGTGCCATTTTGATGAATGGATTTTTGTGTGTGTAGAATTCACTAATAAAATCTCGTCGCAAGTATAGTTTATAAACCAACAATAATTCTTTCATACAAAAATTTGGTTGTCACAAGTAACAAACCCCTAAAATTATAAACCGAAGTATTCAAACCTCGGGTCGTTCTCCCTAGGAATTGCAATAAAGTGTTCTCGTTATTGGTTATGAAGTATCTTTCGGGTTTTTGAGATAAGAGACAAGAATTATAAATGGCAAAGGAAATAAACTAACAACTAGAAAAGCTCTTGGCAAGGAATGAAAACTAGAAGTCCTATCCTAGTTATCCTTCTCAATTGTGATGAGAATTGTCCATTGCTCCCACTTAGTTAACCCCTAACTATGGAGAAAAGTCAAGTGGATGGACTAACTTGATTCCACAAATCCTAGCCAAATCCTAAAAGAAAGACTAGCTTTAGTGGCATTCAAGTCAATTAGCAACTTCTAATTATCAATTAACAAAGGAATTAGATAACTCAAGAGTCACTAATTACTCTACCAAAACCAAGAGGAGAAAAATCTATTCTACAATCCAACCAAGCTTTTTATCAAACACTTGGAGTGCAAAAAAGGAAAGTAAATCTATACTACTCAATTACAAGGAATTAAACAAAAACAAATGAATCATAAATTGCATTAAAAGAGAAATAGAAGAAACAAAAATGCATCAACATAAAAGAAAAGAATTACAAGAATTAAAGGCTAAACTAGAGAGAGGAAATGTAGAAGAAGAAGAATTACAAAAGTAAAAGTGAATCAAAGCATGAAATTAACCTAGATCTAAGAAATTCTAATCTAGATCTAACTTAATCCTAATTCTAGAGAGAAGTGAGAGCTTCTCTCTCTAGAAACTAACTTTACTCCAAAACTAAACTAAACTAAACTAAACTAATGTAATGTGTTCAAAAGTTCAATGTGTGTTGATTTCTCTTCATTCCTTGGGTTAAATAGCATCAGAAGTGAGTTGGATTTGGGCCTGGAAAGCCCAGAGTTCGCCCCCAGCAGATTCACTTTAAGTGGGTCACGTGCGAACACCGACGCGTACGCGTACAGCACGCTTACGCGTCGCTTGACAATTTTCCATCCATGCGTACGCGTCATGTGCGCGTACACGTCGCCATGTGACCTCATCGTTTCACGCGTGCGCATCTGTCACGCGTGCACGTGGAGTGAATTTCTCCCAATCCTTGATTTTCCATGATTTCTCCACTTTGCATGCTTTTCTCTTCATTCCTTTGATCCATCCCTAGCCTTTTCAACCTGAAATCACTAACAAACATATCAAGACATCTAGTGGAATCAAAAGTGAATCAAAATTAGCAATTAAGGACCTAAAAAGCATATTTTCACTCTTAAGCGCAAATTAGGGAGACAATCATGAAACCATGCCATTTCATTGAATAAATGTGGGTAAAAGGTTATAAAACTCCCTAAATTAAGCACAAGATAAACCCTAAAAATGGGGTTTATCAACATACATCAAACCTAAAAGTATATAGTATGAGCTTGTATTTTATATTCTCTGAGTTGCATGAACAAATGATGATTTCTTTTCCCAATTATGTTTGAAACAGCAAGCGTTTATTATCCATGATGGTAGTATTGAAGAAATTGTTATTTGCAACTTCTTAAGATTATATAAACTCTAACATTTTTTATTTATATTTTTATTTTTTATATTTTTAAACTCTAACTTTTATTCCTCCTTTCTTTTTTATTTTTTAAAGAAGCTTATCTTTTCCAGTTCATTTTTTGGCTTTGGAACCAGAAATTCTTTCTTCTAGTAATTTTTTAAAAGTACAGAATTTGGCCATGAGTAAGCAGCCTTCCTAATACCATTTGTATGCTATCGTTTATCCGGGATACAAGTACCTTTGTCTCTGTTTTATTTCTAAGTTATTCTCCCGTTCTCTCTCTAGGATTACTTGTTGAATTAAAATATATTATTACTCTCCTATTACATAATTGTGATAAATTTTAAATATTTCTTTTGACACTTTGCCTGAATTTTTTTAAAAGATTTTCGATTTGTAATACCTTTTTAAATATTTATTCATTTGTTTACATGATTTCAAAAGAGTAGATATACATAAGAGTTGGATCTCAAAGCCACGAGGAAGTTACGAATACAGGGCCGGCATGAACAGATTTTTGGACTTTGCATTTGCCAATGCATCATCCGATGGGATGATACATTGTCCATATCCTTCGTGTGGGTTCCGGCTTTTCCAAACTAGAGATGATGCCTATGATCATCTGCTGATAAAACCTTTTCCTACCAATTATACCTTTTGGTTGCATCATGGTGAGAGACACGTAGGAGAGAGCTCAAGTGAGAGATAAGAAGGTGAACCGTGTAGCGTCCACCGAGATCCAATGCGCCACATGGTTCATGAAGCATTCAACTTTCAAGGTGTCCTTGCCGATGAAGAAGACTCAAGCAATGAACATTTGGGGGGGTGCTGAAGAGTTGCCGTATTTGTACAACGAACCTAGTCACGCGGCCCATGATTTTGATGAGCTGCTTGAAGATGGAGAGTGATGAGCGGATATTTTATACGCTTTTTGGGGATAATTTCATATAGTTCTGCATATGTTTTAGTTAGTTTTTTGTCTATTTCTATTAGTTTTTAGGAAAAATTCATATTTCTGGACTTTACTATGAGTTGTGTGTTTTTCTGTAATTTCAGGTATTTTTCTGGCTGAAATTGAAGGAGCTGAGCAAAAATCTGATTCAGGCTGAAAAAGGACTGCTGATGTTGTTGGATTCTGACCTCCCTGCACTCAAAGTGGATTTTCTGGAGCTACAGAACTCGAAATGGCATGCTTCCAATTGCGTTGGAAAGTAGACATCCAGGGCTTTCCAGAAATATATAATAGTCCATACTTTGCACAAAAATAGACGACGTAAACTGGCGTTCAACGCCAGTCCTCTGCCCAATTCTGGCGTCCAGCGCCAGAAAAGGATCAAAAGCTGGAGTTGAACGCCCAAACTGGCATAAAAACTGGCGTTCAACTCCACAAATGGCCTCTGCACGTGAATTGCTTAAGTTTCAGCCCCAGCACACACCAAGTGGGCCCCAGCAAACACCAAGTGGGCCCCAGAAGTAGATCTCTGCATCATCCATCATAGTTTATCCAGTTTTTGTAAACCTAAGCTACTAGTTTAGTATTTAAACAACTTTTAGAGACTTATTTTGTATCTCATGACATTTCAGATCTAAACTTTGTATTTTCTGATGGCATGAGTCTCTAAACCCCATTGTTGGGGGTGAGGAGCTCTGCTGTGTCTCGATGAATTAATGCAAGTATTTCTGTTTTCCATTCAAACACGCTTGTTCCTATCTAAGATGTTCATTCGCGCTTAACTGTGATGAAGGTGATGATCTGTGACAATCATCACCTCCCTCAGATCATGAACGTGTGCCTGACAACCACCTCCGTTCTATATACGATTGAATGAGGATCTCTTAGATTCCTTAATCAGAATCTCCGTGGTATAAGCTAGAATTGATGGCGGCATTCATGAGAATCCGGAAAGTCTAAACCTTGTCTGTGGTATTCCGAGTAGGATTCAAGGATTGAATGACTGTGACGAGCTTCAAACTCCTGAAGGCTGGGCATTAGTGACAGACGCAAAAGGATAGTAAATCCTATTCCAACCGGATCGAGAACCAACCAGTGATTAGCCGTGCTGTGACAGAGCGCGTGAGCGTAGTTTTCACTGGAAGGATGGAAGGTAGCCATTGACAACGGTGATCCACCAACACACAGCTTGCCATAGGAGGACGTGCGTGCGTGAATCAGAAGACAGAGGAAAGCAGAGATTCAGAAGACAAAGCATCTCCAAAACTCCAACATATTCTCCATCACTGCACAACAAGTAACCTTTAATTTATGCTCTCGTGGTTATTCGTAATTCAACTGATAAACATAATTGACTTCCTGACTAAGATTTACAAGATAACCAGAGATTGCTTCAAACCAACAATCTCCGTGGGATTCGACCCTTACTCACGTGAGGTATTACTTGAACGACCCAGTGCACTTGCTGGTTAGTGGTACGCGTTGTGAAAAGTGTGATTCACAATTCGTGCACCAAGTTTTTGGCGCCGTTGCCGGGGATTGTTCATGTTTGGACAACTAACGGTTTATTTTGTTGCTTAGATTAGGAAAAATTTTCTCTTTTTGGTTTAGAGTCTTTTATTATTTATCCCTTGTTAAAACACTTTAAATTTATAGCTCAGTTAATTAGAACGTGGTGTTTATGTTCATGGTAATTGGCTATCATATTTTTTAAAACCTTTTTCAAAAATAATTTTTCTGTTAAATCCTGTGCCAAACTTTAAGTTTGACGTTTTCAAAAATAATCTTTCTTAAAATTTTCGAAAATTTTCATAACTCATTTGGCTAGAGCGTTAATCTGTGTTCTTGGTAATTGGGTTAGAGTCTTTTATATTCTTTTCAAAACCTTCTTTTTCATAAATAATATTTTTCTATTAAATCTTGTGCCAAACTTTAAGTTTGGTGTTTTCTTGTTGATTTCCCTTTGGTTTTCGAAAATTTTGGTTTGGTTTTCTAAAAACTTTAAGTTTGGTGTTCTTTCTTCATGTTCTTGTGTTCTTGTGAGTCTTCAAAGTGTTCTTGAGTTTTCCTTGTGCCTTGATCTTAAAATTTTTAAGTTTGGTGTTCCTTGGTGTTTTCCCTCCAAAATTTTCAAAAACAAGGAGCATTAGATCTAAAAATTTTAAATCTTGTACTATCTTATTGTTTTTCTCTCTCCTCACTAAATTCAAAAATATCTTTTCAAAATATCTCTTCTAACTTCCTAACTTCTTATCTTTTCAAAATTTGTTTCAACTAACCAACTAACTTTTTGTTTGTTTCTTAACTTTTTCAAAACTACCTAACTAACTCTCTCTCTCTAATTTTCGAAAATATCTTCCCTCTTTTTCAAAAATTTCTTTTTTTTTACTAATTAATTTTTATTTTCTTTTACGAAAAAAAAAAATTTTTTTTCAAAATTCAAATTCTTTTTAGTTATTTTATTTTATTTAAGTATTTACTTCTTATAAAATAAAATAAATAAAAAGATAAATCAGTCCAAGTTATATCCATATATTCATCATGGACATAAGTGGAAATGAACAGTCCAAGAGGACTCTGGGGTCATATTCTAACCCCTCTACTGCTTCATATGGGAGTAGCATATGCATACCCTCCATTGGAGTTAGTAGCTTTGAGTTGAATCCTCAGCTCATTATCATGGTGCAGCAAAGTTGCCAGTATTCCGGTCTTCCACAGGAAGAACCTACAGAGTTTCTGGCACAATTTTTACAAATTGCTGACACAGTACATGATAAGGAAATAGATCAGGATGTCTACAGACTATTACTGTTTCCATTTGCTGTAAAAGATCAAGCTAAGAGGTGGTTAAATAACCAACCTAAGGCCAGCATAAGAACATGGAAACAGCTGACAGAAAAATTCCTGAATCAGTATTTTCCTCCAAAAAGGATGACACAGCTAAGGCTGGACATCCAAGGCTTTAAACAAGGAGATAATGAATCTCTTTATGATGCATGGGAGAGATACAGAGAGATGCTACGAAAATGCCCCTCTGAAATGTTTTCAGAGTGGGTTCAGTTAGATATCTTCTACTATGGGCTTGCAGAAGGAGCTCAGATGTCTCTAGACTACTCAGCTGGTGGATCTATCCATATGAGAAAGACAATTGAAGAGGCTCAAGAGCTCATTGATACAGTTGCCAGGAATCAGCATCTGTATCTAAGCAGCAACCCTTCCATGAATGAAGAGGTTAAAACAGTAACTGCTGAATTCAGTACTGTAAAACAAGCTGCTGAATTCAATCAGCAATTGGATTTTCTAACAAAACAGTTAGCTGAATTCAAGGACAGGCTACAGGAGACAAGGATAGCTAATATACATATGGACGAACAGTTTAAGCAAACAAAGCAGCACCTATCAAGGCAAATAGCAGAAGAATGCCAAGCAGTTCAATTAAGAAGTGGGAAAACATTAAATACCCCACCTCAAGGCATCAAAAATTCAAGAAATGAGCGACCCACCAAAGATTCACCTGAGGACAGTAAGAGCCCAGGGAAAAATAATTCTGGCACTAAAACGCCAGAAAATGGGTGGAAGGCTGGCGCTGAACGCCCAGACCATGCCCAAAACTGGCGTTCAGCGCCAGAAACAAGGCAGGATTGGCGTTCAACGCCAGAAATGGGCAGGAATCTGGCGTTGAACGCCCAAATGGGGCAGAATCCAGCGTTGAACGCCCAAAATGGGCACATTTCTGGCGTTCAGGCGCCAGGAACAGACAGTGAGCTGGCGTCTAACGTCACTCCAGCTTCTGACTCTGGCACTCAATCGCCAGTGAGGGATCAGACACACACAAGTGCTGATAACAACCCCTCTAAAAAGGCTCCTTTAACCACTAAGGTTGAGGAATATAAAGCCAAGATACCTTATCCTCAAAAACTCCAGAAAGAGGAGCAGGATAAGCAATTTGCTCGCTTTGCAGATTATCTAAGGACTCTTGAAATAAAGATTCCATTTGCAGAGGCACTTGAGCAAATACCTTCTTATGCCAAGTTCATGAAAGAGATCTTGAGTCATAAAAAGGAGTGGAGAGAAACAGAAAGAGTTCTCCTCACTGAAGAATGCAGTGCAGTCATTCTGAAAAGCTTTCCTGAAAAGCTTAAAGACCCTGGGAGTTTTCTGATACCATGCATATTAGAAGGTGATTGCACCAAGACAGCTTTATGCGATCTTGGGGCAAGCATCAACCTGATACCTGCATCCACTATCAGGAAGCTTGGCTTAACTGAAGAAGTTAAACCAACCCGGATATGTCTCCAACTTGCTGATGGTTCCACTAAATACCCATCAGGCGTGATTGAGGACATGATTGTCAGAGTTGGGCCATTCGCCTTTCCCACTGACTTTGTTGTGCTGGAAATGGAGGAGCACAAGAGTGCTACTCTCATTCTAGGAAGACCCTTCCTAGCAACTGGACGATCCCTCATTGATGTCCAACAGGGGGAAATAACCCTGAGAGTCAATGATGATGAGTTTAAGTTGAACGTTGTCAAAGCCATGCAGCATCCAGACACATCAACAGACTGCATGAAAGTTGATCTCATTGACTCTTTGGTAGAAGAGATCAACATGGCTGAGAGTCTCGAATCAGAGTTGGAAGACATCTTTAAAGATGTTCAGCCTGATTTGGAGGATTCAGAGGACATGAAAGAGCCTCTGAACTTTCTTCTGAAAGAGGAAAAACCTCCTAAACCCGAGCTCAAGCCACTACCACCATCCTTGAAATACGCATTTCTGGGAGAAGGTGACACTTTTCCAGTGATCATAAGCTCTGCTTTAAATTCACAGGAAGAGGAAGCACTTATTCAAGTGCTAAGGACACACAAGACAGCTCTTGGGTGGTCCATAGGTGACCTTAAGGGCATAAGCCCAGCTAGATGCATGCACAAAATCCTATTGGAGGATAATGCCAAACCAGTGGTTCAACCACAGAGGCGGCTAAATCCAGCCATGAAGGAAGTGGTGCAGAAAGAGGTCACCAAATTACTAGAGGCTGGGATTATTTATCCCATTTCTGATAGCCCCTGGGTGAGCCCTGTTCAAGTCGTCCCAAAAAAGGGAGGCATGACAGTGATTCATAATGAAAAAAATGAACTGGTTCCTACAAGAATAGTTACAGGGTGGCGCATGTGTATTGACTACAGAAGGCTCAATACAGCCACCAGAAAGGATCATTTTCCTTTACCATTCATAGACCAGATGCTAGAGAGACTAGCAGGTCATGATTATTACTGCTTTTTGGATGGCTATTCAGGCTATAACCAGATTGCAGTGGATCCCCAGGATCAAGAGAAAACAGCATTCACATGTCCATCTGGAGTGTTTGCTTATAGAAGGATGCCATTTGGGCTATGTAATGCGCCTGCAACCTTCCAGAGATGCATGCTCTCTATTTTCTCTGACATGGTAGAAAAATTTCTGGAAGTCTTCATGGATGACTTCTCAGTATATGGAGACTCATTCAGCTCCTGTCTTGATCACCTGAAACTTGTTCTGAAAAGATGCCAAGAAACCAACCTAGTTTTAAACTGGGAAAAGTGTCACTTCATGGTGACTGAAGGAATTGTTCTTGGGCATAAAATCTCAAACAAGGGAATAGAGGTGGATCAAGCAAAAATAGAGGTAATTGAAAAATTACCACCACCTGCCAATGTTAAGGCAATCAGAAGCTTTCTGGGGCATGCAGGATTCTATAGGAGGTTTATAAAGGATTTTTCAAAAATTGCAAAACCTCTAAGCAATCTGCTAGCTGCTGACACGCCATTTGTGTTTGACACAGCATGCCTGCAGGCGTTTGAAACACTGAAAGCTAAGCTGGTCACAGCACCAGTCATTTCTGCACCAGACTGGACATTGCCATTTGAGTTAATGTGTGATGCCAGTGATCATGCCATCGGTGCAGTATTGGGACAGAGGCATGACAAGCTTCTGCATGTCATTTATTATGCCAGTCGCGTTCTAAATGATGCCCAGAAAAATTACACAACCACAGAAAAAGAACTACTTGCAGTGGTTTACGCCATTGACAAGTTCAGATCATACTTAGTAGGATCAAAAGTGATTGTGTATACTGACCATGCTGCTCTTAAATATCTACTCACAAAGCAGGATTCAAAACCCAGGCTCATCAGATGGGTATTGCTTCTGCAAGAGTTTGATATAGAAATAAGAGACAGAAAAGGGACAGAGAACCAAGTGGCTGATCATCTGTCCCGGATAGAGCCAGTGGAAAGGACGTCCCTCCCCTTTCTTGAGATCTCTGAGACGTTCCCTGATGAGCATCTATTTGCCATTCAGGAAGCACCATGGTTTGCCGATATTGCAAACTATAAAGCTGCACGGTTCATACCCAAGGAGTACAATAGAATACAAAAGAAAAAATTAGTCACTGATGCAAAGTACTACTTGTGGGATGAACCCTATCTCTTTAAGAGATGTGCAGACGGAATTATCCGTAGGTGTGTCCCCAGAGAGGAAGCACAGAGAATCCTATGGCATTGCAACGGATCTCAATATGGAGGCCATTTCGGAGGTGAGCGAACAGCCACCAAGGTCCTCCAATGTGGCTTCTATTGGCCCACACTCTATAAAGATTCCCGAGAGTTTGTACGTAATTGTGACAGTTGCCAAAGAGCTGGTAATCTGCCTCATGGTTACGCCATGCCTCAACAAGGAATCTTGGAAATTGAGTTGTTTGACGTATGGGGAATTGACTTCATGGGACCTTTCCCACCATCATACTCAAACACTTATATTCTGGTGGCAGTTGACTATGTATCAAAATGGGTTGAGGCTATTGCCACACCCAACAATGATACTAAAACAGTACTGAAGTTCCTTTAGAAACATATCTTTAGCAGGTTTGGTGTCCCTAGAGTGTTAATCAGTGATGGGGCACTCACTTCTGCAATAAACAGCTTTACTCTACCATGGTTCAGTATGGAATTCGCCACAAAGTGGCCACACCATATCATCCACAAACCAATGGGCAAGCTGAAGTCTCTAATAGAGATTTAAAGAGAATCCTGGAACGGACAGTAAATACCCGTAGAAAGGATTGGGCAAGGAGCTTGGATGATGCTCTGTGGGCTTACAGAACAACATTCAAGACCCCCATAGGGACCTCTCCATACCAACTCGTGTATGGTAAGGCATGCCACTTGCCCGTGGAACTGGAACATAAGGCCTACTGGGCAACCAGATTCCTAAACTTAGATGCCAAATTAGCAGGAGAAAAACGATTGCTCCAGCTAAATGAGCTAGAGGAATTCAGATTCACAGCTTTCGAAAATGCCAAGCTTTATAAAGAAAAATAAAAAAAATGGCATGACAGAAAGCTGTCATCTAGAATCTTTGAACCAGGACAGAAGGTCCTGTTGTTTAACTCTAGACTCAGGCTATTTCCCGGGAAACTGAAATCCCGGTGGAGGGGACCATACGTGATTACAAGTGTGTCACCATATGGTTACGTGGAGCTTCAAGATATTGATTCTGATAAGAAGTTCATTGTCAATGGACAAAGAATCAAGCATTATCTTGAAGGCAACATTGAGCAAGAATGCTCAAGGCTGAAGCTAGATTAAAAGCTCAGCAAGGTCCAGCTAAAGACAATAAAGAAGCGCTTTCTGGGAGGCAACCCAGCCATGGGGCATTAATCCTCTAAGCATTTTGCCCTATTTTCCTTTTTATTTGTTTATATAAAGTTTACTGACACTAAGGTAAAGGATCAATTGCATAAGTTTACAGGGTTACAGAAGGAATTTGCACACAAAACAGAGATAGGGAGCTCAATGGCAAGAAAACGCCAGTAAAGGGGCATTTTGGGCGTTCAGCGCCCTAAATGGGCATCCACTGGGCGCTGAACGCCAGTAATGGCAGCAATTTGGGCGTTCAACGCCAGAAATGGCCACCCACTGGGTGTTGAACGCCAGGAATGGCAGCAAATGGGCGCTGAACGCCCAGGAGATCAGCATTTGGGCGCTGAACGCCCAAAACAAGCAGTGTTTGGGCGTTCAAACGCCAGGAAGACAGGGAGGAGCCAAATCCATTTATCCCACACGTATTTCCATTTTAATTTCAAATTTTATACTTCAAGGCATGATTTTTACATGAACATGTCAAGAACCCTGATTTCTAAAAACCTTAATTTCTAAAAATCCATCTTTCCAAATTCAATCCAACTCTTTTCAAAATCTTTTCTGAAAACAAATCTATCTTTTTCATTCAAAAATCTTTTCAACTAATCCATATCTTTTTTTTATCTTCATATTATCTTTTTCAAAATCCAAATTTATCTTTTTCAAAAATCTATCCTATCTTTTCAAAATTACACTATATCTTCTATCTTATCTTTTTCAACTCAATCTTTTTATCTTATCTTTTCCAATCTTTCGAAATACCACCCCCCCACCCCTTTAAAATTGGGTTCGGCCTCCCCCCTCCTCCATCACCAAGTGCACCTCGATCTCCTTCTATCCATCTCCTTTCTTTTCTTTTGCTTGAGGACAAGCAAACCTCTAAGTTTGGTGTGTTTATCCGGTATCACTAAGATCATGGCTCCCAAAGGAAAACAATCCACTCCAAGAGGCAAGAAAGAGAGCATTCCAAAACCACTTTGGAATCAAGGGAAGTTCTTATCTAAAGAACATTCAGACCATTATCTTAAAGTAATGGGTCTGAGATCAGTGATCCCGGAAGTTAGATTCGATCTGAAAGAAGATGAATATCCGGAGATCCAGGAGCAAATTCGAATCAGGAACTGGGAAGTCCTAGCTAATCCTGAAACGAAAGTAGGAAGGAACATGGTCCAGGAGTTCTATGCTAATATGTGGCAGACTAACAAGCAAAGACTATCTGGAATTGCCTGCTACGAATTTCGGACCATGGTCAGGGGAAAGATTGTTCATACCACCCCTGACAAGATCAGAGAGATATTAAAGCTACCTCAGCTAAAGGATGATCCAGACTCCTTCAACAGGAGGATGATGAGAGCAGACATTGGCCTGGATAAGATTCTAGAGGACATATGTATCCCTGGAGCCAGGTGGACCACCAACACAAAGGGCGTCCCAAATCAACTCAAGAGGGAGGATCTCAAACCAGTTGCCAGAGGATGGCTGGACTTTATTGGGCGTTCTCTGTTGCCCACTAGCAACCGTTCTGAAGTCACAATTAAAAGAGCAGTGATGATTCATTACATCATGATGGGAAAGGAAGTGGAGGTTCATCAGCTGATTTCAACTGAGCTCTATAAGATTGCTAACAAAAATTCAAAAGAGGCCAGATTGGCTTATCCAAGCGTGATTTCTCTGCTCTGCAAGGACGCTGGAGTCAGGATGGGAATAACTGAATATATCCTAATTGAAAAGTCAATCACCAAAGCATCAATGGAGAGACAACAAGCACAGGAGGATCTTATCAAGAAGAGAGCACAGGAATTCCTCCCAGAGATTCCTCAAGCGGAATATTGGGAATATCTTGAGACGTCTGTCACCAAGATACAGGAAGCTATGGAGCAAATAATAAAACAACAGAAGAAACACAGTCAAATGCTGACCCATATGTTTAAAGAACAAGAGGAGCAGGGACGTGACTTAAGGGAACTGAAGCGCCAAAAGTCTTCTGTAATACCAAGCCTCCCAAGGATCAGAGGAACCCCCATAAACCCAGAATAAAGGTTGTTAATTTCCAATTTCTGCCTTAACTCTGTGACAGTGTCCTTATAAAAAGTCTACCTTAGAAGTCATATAATAGTAATTAGTATCTATTTGATTTTATCTCCAATTAAGCTATAGTTTATTTTTCTCATCATCATTAAACATGAATAAAATAGTAGATCTTTTGAATAAGAAGCAATAAAATTTCGAGTTTAATAAAAGAAATTCTAATTGGTTAAATGTGGTGGCAATACTTTCTGTCTTCTGAATGAATGCTTGAACAGTGCATATGTCTTTTGAATTTGTTGTTTAAGACTGTTAAATATGTTGGCTCTTGAAAGAATGATGAACATGAGACATGTTATTGATAATCTGAAAATCATAAAAATGATTCTTGAAGCAAGAAAAAGCAGCAAAGAATAAAGCTTGCAAAAAAAAAAAAGCAAGCAGAAAAAGCCAAAAGCTCTTAAAACCAAAAGGCAAGGGCAAATAAAAAGGATCCCAAGGCTTTGAGCATCAGTGGATAGGAGGGCCTAAAGGACTAAAATCCTGGTCTAAGCGGCTAAACCAAGCTGTCCCTAACCATGTGCTTGTGGCGTGCAGGTGTCAAGTGAAAACTTGAGACTGAGCGGTTAAAGTCAAGGTCCAAAGCAAAAAGAAGAGTGTGCTTAAGAACTCTGGACACCTCTAATTGGGGACTTTAGCAAAGCTGAGTCACAATCTGAAAAGGTTCACCCAGTTATGTGTCTGTGGCATTTATGTATCCGGTAGTAATACTGGAAAACAAAGTGCTTAGGGCCACGGCCAATACTCATAAAGAAGCTGTGTTCAAGAATCATCACACTAAACTAAGAGAATCAATAACACTATCTGAATTCTGAGTTCCTATAGATGCCAATCACTCTGAGCTTCAATGGATAAAGTGAGATGCCGAAACTGTTCAGAAGCAAAAAGCTACTAGTCCCGCTCATCTAATTAGGATCTGAGCTTCAATCAAAAACTCTGAGATATTATTGCTTCTCAACCTATTAGTCTTCTATTTTATTTGTCTAGTTGCTTGAGGACAAGCAACAGTTTAAGTTTGGTGTTGTGATGAGCGGATATTTTATACGCTTTTTGGGGATAATTTCATATAGTTCTGAGTATGTTTTAGTTAGTTTTTAGTCTATTTCTATTAGTTTTTAGGAAAAATTCATATTTCTGGACTTTACTATGAGTTGTGTGTTTTTCTGTAATTTCAGGTATTTTTCTGGCTGAAATTGAAGGAGCTGAGCAAAAATCTGATTCAGGCTGAAAAAGGACTGCTGATGCTGTTGGATTCTGACCTCCCTGCACTCAAAGTGGATTTTCTGGAGCTACAGAACTCGAAATGGCATGATTCCAATTGCGTTGGAAAGTAGACATCCAGGGCTTTCCCGAAATATATAATAGTCCATACTTTGCACAAGAATAGACGACTTAAACTGGCGTTCAACGCCAGTCCTCTGCCCAATTCTGGCGTCTAGCGCCAGAAAAGGATCAAAAGCTGGAGTTGAAAGCCCAAACTGGCATAAAAACTGGCGTTCAACTCCACAAATGGCCTCTGCACGTGAATTGCTTAAGTCTCAGCCCCAGCACACACCAAGTGGGCCGCAGCACACACCAAGTGGGCCCCAGAAGTGGATCTCTGCATCATCCATCATAGTTTATCCAGTTTTTGTAAACCTAGGCTACTAGTTTAGTATTTAAACAACTTTTAGAGACTTATTTTGTATCTCATGACATTTCAGATCTAAACTTTGTATTTTCTGACGGCATGAGTCTCTAAACCCCATTGTTGGGGGTGAGGAGCTCTGCTGTGTCTCGATGAATTAATGCAAGTATTTCTGTTTTCCATTCAAACACGCTTGTTCCTATCTAAGATGTTCATTCGCGCTTAACTGTGATGGAGGTGATGATCTGTGACAATCATCACCTCCCTCAGATCATGAGCGTGTGCCTGACAACCACCTCCGTTCTATATACGATTGAATGAGGATCTCTTAGATTCCTTAATCAGAATCTCCGTGGTATAAGCTAGAATTGATGGCGGCATTCATGAGAATCCGGAAAGTCTAAACCTTGTCTGTGGTATTCCGAGTAGGATTCAAGGATTGAATGACTGTGACGAGCTTCAAACTCCTGAAGGCTGGGCGTTAGTGACAGACGCAAAAGGATAGTAAATCCTATTCCAACCGGATCGAGAACCAACCAGTGATTAGCCGTGCTGTGACAGAGCGCGTGAGCGTAGTTTTCACTGGAAGGATGGAAGGTAGCCATTGACAACGGTGATCCACCAACACACAGCTTGCCATAGGAGGACGTGCGTGCGTGAATCAGAAGACAGAGGAAAGCAGAGATTCAGAAGACAAAGCATCTCCAAAACTCCAACATATTCTCCATCACTGCACAACAAGTAACCTTTAATTTATGCTCTCGTGGTTATTCGTAATTCAACTGATAAACATAATTGACTTCCTGACTAAGATTTACAAGATAACCAGAGATTGCTTCAAACCAACAATCTCCGTGGGATTCGACCCTTACTCACGTGAGGTATTACTTGAACGACCCAGTGCACTTGCTGGTTAGTGGTACGCGTTGTGAAAAGTGTGATTCACAATTCGTGCACCAGAGAGCAAGAATTGTATCTGGGATGCTCAAAATTCTCGAAGCTGGATTTCTTGGTGAGGCTATACCATATAAAGTGCATGTGCGGAGTGAGCGACAAGGCCTTCGTAATGATACTAGGGCTACTGGGGGACGCCTTTGAGCATGCAAAGATTCCGGCTTCACTGCACGATGCCAAGAGGATCATAAGAAAGCTCGGCATTGCGTACAAGAAGATAAATGCATGTCCGAATGACTACATGCTATATCAGGGCAGCGATCAAGAATTGTCTAGGTGCAAGCGATGTGGGACCTCGAGATGGAAGCAAAAGACTAGGAGGAATGACAATTATCAATGTGGTTGTTAAAAAGAATGGGAAGCCCCAGGCAGCGAAGGTTCTTCATTACTTTCCCCTTGTTCCACGACTGCAGTGGATGTTCATGTCCAGTAAGACATCCGCTGACATGGTGTGGCACAAGAAAGGTCCTAACTCAGACGGTCTTTTGAGGCATCCAACGGACAGTGAGACATGGAAGGCATTTGACAGAAGATATATTGACTTTAGTAATGATCCGCGCAGCATTCGCTTAGCCTTAGCTAGCGATGGTTCTAATCCCTTCGGAAATCTTAGCTCAAGGTACTCGATCTGGCCCATGAGACGTACGACACTAGCGAAAAAAAACATTCAAGATGTATGCTGCATTATGCGGACAATCAGTGATTTTCTAGGATTGGGCAACTTATCTGGGTGGAATACGTACGGTGGGAGAGCTTGTCCTACGTGAAACTTGGATGCTGAGACTAACCGACTCACCTTCAATCAGAAATGGTGTTTCATGTGTCATCGGAGCTTTCTAAGTCAAGGCCACAGATATCGGCAAGGCCGGGTTAGATTTGATGGCAAGGTAGAGGACAGAGGTCCCCCTGTCAAATTGTCTGGTGGAGATATTTTGAGACAGTTGGAGAATGTGCATGTTATGCTTGGTGATAAATCCATATTTGATGATAATATTTTGTTGAAATTGAATGGATTTTGTCATGCAAACCTACATTTATTCCCTTAAATAGCATGCTTTTGAGTTCTCCTCCCAAATTATCCTTGATTATGAAAACATGCTCTTTTGTGCTTAATTTAGTCAATTTTATTCCATTTACATTCCATTCGATGCCTTCATATTTTGGTGAGTGATTTTAGATGAAATAAGTAGGAATGGCTTGGCAAGAATGGAAGAAGAGCATGCAAGAGGGAGGAAACATTAAGAAACAGCCTCTTGTGCATACGCACAGGTACCAGCGCGTGCCTTCATTAAAAAGGCACGTGACTCATGTTTTGGGAGCTTTGGAGGCCCAAATCTGATGGCCTAGAGCTCATATTTGATGGGCAACACTTGGAGAAACATAGCATACCATTAGGAGTGGTGTTAGATAGTATTAAGAGGCTTTTAGTTTTAGTTTTCTCTCTAAGTTTTCTCTCAACTCTCTTAGGGTTTTCTTTAGAGTTTATGTTCTAAGTGCTATTGATGAACGGATTTTTGCTAGTAAAGAGTTCACAATAAATTCCCGTTGCAAGTATAGTTTCTAAACCAACAATAATCCTTTCATACAAAAATTTGGTTGTCACTAAAACAAACCCAATAAAATTAAACCAAAGTATTTAAACCTCGGGTCGTCTCTCAAGGAATTGCAGGGAGGTGTAGTTATTATTGGTTATGAGATAGTATATTTTTGGTTTTTTGAAAGGTTAAACAAGGAATGTAAATGATAAGAAAATAAACTAATAATTAAGAAAGCTCTTGGCAAGGTATGAGAATTAGAAGTCCTATCCTAGCTATCCTTATCAATTGTGATGAGAATTGTCCATTGCTCCCACTTAGTTAACCTCTAATTATGAAGGAAAGTCAAGTGGATAAATCAATTTGATTCCTTAAGTCCTAGTCAACTCCTAAGGAAAGACTAGCTTCAGAGGGATCCAAATCAATTAGGAACTTTCAACTATCAATCAACAAAGGAGTTTGATAACTCAAGAGTCTCCAATTACTCAACCAAAGCCAAGAGGAGAAAAATCTAACTTAAAACCCTCCCAAGCATTTTATCAAACACTTGGAAGGTATAACATAAAAGCATAGAAAAATAATAGGTGATAATAAAATCCAAATAACCAATTGAAAGCATCAATAACATAAATTGAAGAAAGCAATCATAAATATAAAATACCTCAAATTGCATTAAATAGGAAATCAAATCTAACATGAGAATTCATAAACTAAAATAGCAACATAGAGTAATCAACAAGGGAAATAAATAAACTATAATGCTAGAACAAATAAGAGTAGAAGAGAAACTAAATTGAAATAGAGTAGAAATCTAAAATTGAAAATAGCTAAACCTAAGAATCCTAAAACCTAGAGAGAGGAGAGACCTTTTCTCTCTAAAAACTACATCTCAACCTCAAATTATGTGAATGAAAGTTGTATGAATGAATGTGATTCCCCTACTCTGCAGCCTCTAATTTGTGTTTTTCGGGCTTGAAACTAGGTCAAAAATAGCCCAGAAAATCGCATCCAGCGTCTTCTGCGTTTTCTTCACGTGGCGCATGTCACGCGTACGCGTCAGTCACGCGTACGCGTCGATGGTCTTCTTTGCGTGTCACGGGTACGCGTCAGGTATGCGCATGCGTCACTGTGCAGATCTTCAAATCACACGCACGCGTGAGCCATGCGTGCATGTCGCTCCTCGCTGCTTATCTTCTTTATTTCTTGTGCTCCTTCCATTTTTGCAATCTTCCTCTCCATCCTCTAAGCCATTCCTGCCCTATATAGCCTTAAAATACTTAACACACAGATCACGGCATCGAATGGTATAAAGGGAAATTAAAATACACAATTTAAAGGCTTAGGAAGCAAGTTTTCAACCATAGAACAAAATTAGGAAGGAATTGTAAAATCATGCAAATTGTATGAATAAGTGTGCAAATGCTTGATAGAAACCACTTAAATTAGCATAACATAAACCATAAAATAGTGGTTTATCAATCTCTTTTTTTTTCTTTTTAATTTTATTTATTATTATTATTATTATGTTCTTTTTTTATTTTTTTCTTTTGTTTTCCTCAATGCATATAATTAAATTATTAAATGCATGAACATGTCCTAAACATTTCCTTCACATTTTCATAAAGATATACAACACCCAATTCTTAAAATCAAATATTTCCAAACCCAACTTTCCCATACTTAAATCATGAACATTCTCACTAGTCTAAGCTAACCAAGGATTCAAATTAAGGACATTATTGTTTTACGCTTAGAGTTAGTGATGTGGTAAGATATAGAACAAATTGGGGTAAAAAGGCTCAAAATGGCAAACAAAGGTAATTGAAGTGGTAGGCTATTTGGGATAAGTGAGCTAATAACAAATGATGGCCTCAATCATATGTATGCATACAAATACACTCAACAATGGACATATAGAATGGAACAAACCATAAATTACAATCATAGAGAAGAAAACACACAAGAATAAAATATTATGGTTAAATAATGTAACCATATAATTAAGTTCAAAATCTCACAGGTTGTATGTTCTTAGCTATAAATCATGTTCCAAATTACAATCTTCAAACAAGTTTAACAAAAAAGTTTTAATTTAAATTAGTGAAATGCTATAAAAAGGGTCTTGAAAAAGAACTTATCACTCCAACCAAGTTGTGGCAGAAGAACATGCACCAAATCAAACAAACATGCAATCAAACATGCAAATGCAACCAGGGACGGATATAAGGGGGGCGAGTGGCGGCCTCGGCCCCCCCAACTTTTTTAATAGTAATAAGTTATTATGTATAATTTATTTTTTTTAAAATACTTAGTATTTAGTCTAATATAAATAAAAGTTCAGTCTAATTTAAATATTAATAATTTTTAATATCTAAAAAATAAGTAATAATATTAAAAAAATCTGAAAAAGATATTATTACTAATATTTTTTAATTAAATAAAAAATTTTAAATCTCATAAAATGAATTCTTTTTCTTCTTGTGGCTGTTTTTTTATTCGTTTGGTATTAATTCTCTCTGTTTCAATTGCTATAATTAAGAGATCTTTTTCAACTATGAATATTGTGAAAAATAACTTAGAAACAAAATAAAATATGAATTTCTTGTTAATTGTCTTTTAATTATATTGAAAAGAAAATTGTTAAAAATTTTGACACAAATTCTATTATCGGTAAATTTTATGATACGAAGAATCGATCACTTCGTTAGTAAAAAGTATACATATATTTTTTTTACTTTAAAATATATTCTCTATCCGTATATTTTTATAATACATCTTATATTATATAATTTTTTTACATAATTTTTAATATTATATGTGTTATTGGCCCCCTATAATATCATTTCTGGATCCGTCCCTGAATGCAACAACTAATTTAACAAGGAAAATTAAACATTGGTGTTGAAATAGAAAATAACTAACCCACAGAAGTCGGTATCGACCTCCCCACACGTAAAGATTGCACCGTCCTCGGTGCATGCTAAGATGTGCAAGTGGACGGGTGCTACAACTGATACTTTTCTCCAAAGATTGTGTAGATGGACTTATCTGTCGCCCCATTGAGAAGCTTTTCCCTTCCCTTCTCGGTGGCCATCCTGAAAGAAGAGGAAAAAGAAGAAAAGTAACCCAGAAATAAAGATAAGAAAAAAATAAAGTATGGGTAGGTTAATGCCAAATAATGAGGGTTTCAATTACACGGTAGCTACAACATGCAAGTGAGAAAACAGTAGAAGAAAATGGCATATCAATAGTGCAAAAATTACAATAATGGGGAAGAGATAGTAGGTAATGAGAGTCAATATAAATTCATGTCAATGCAAAAGGAACACAGGAATCATAAAAGATTAGCATTGACAGATAAATAATATCACCCAATAGTGTAAAACAGGTCACTAAGCATCAAAATAATATCAGAAAAGATACAACAGTTGAATAAGAACATTTAACACCAATGTTAAAATAGGAAATTAGAAAAGGAGATAAAAATATGAATAAAATTAAAATGCAATGAAGGAAAGTATGCAAATGTAGTATGTAAAAGAGAATGAAAGAGAATAAGGATGAGAAGAAAGTGAGAAAAGAAGAAGAAGGAGTAAGAGAGGAGAGAAGAAAGAAGAGAAATAGAAAACAGGAAATGGAGTCAACGCGCGCGCCTGCATCATGCGTATGCATGAAAACTGAAATATCCACTCGACGCGTACGCATGGGTGACCAAAAATAGGAACTGATGCATGAGTGTCGGTCACGCGTACGCGTGACTGCTCGCGCGATTCCAGCACAGTGGCAGCCCAACTCTCTGTTCAATGACCTTACTACGCCAATATTTCATTCCATGCGTACGCATCGCTGACGCTTACGCCTGGATTGGCAAAAACGTAGGGGACGCGTACACATGAGGCACGCGTACGCGTGGCTCTGGCTATGCGCCAAGCACCACTCCCGCTCAGCTCTCGCACAACTCTCTGTTCATTTGCGCATACACATACGACGCGTGCGCGTCGTAGACGCATGCGCGTCGATTCCCTCTTTTTTTATGCATAATGCAGGTGATGATGCAGAAATTATGAATGGACACTGATAAAAATAAAATAAAATAAAACTAATAATAAAAATGAAAGATCGTACCATGGTGGGTTGTCTCCCACCTAGCACTTTTAGTTATTGTCCTTAAGTTGGACATTTGGTGAGCTCCTTGTCATGGTGGCTTGTGCTTGAACTCATCTTGAAACTGCCACCAATACTTGGACTTCCAATACGCTCTATCTATTCCAAGTAAATTCCCCAAGCTTTGATGGAGTTCTTCACAAGCTTTGAGCTCCCAAAATTGATCCTCATATATTCTCGGATCCCAAATCTTATTTCTACAACCGTCTTGAAGTGGATTACCATTGTTCCAATGGGGTGACAGATAGGCTGAATTCTTTATGCAATACCAAACTCTTTCTTTAGATCCAACCAAATGTTCACTAGTTCCAGTTCTTGAAGTATCAACCGTGATGAACCTTGATTTCCAACTCCAACCACTAAACATCCTTCTCTTACGCTTAATGCCACAAAGCCTCCTAAGTTGGCCATCCGTTTCAAGAATACCATATTCAAGTGGAACGGTAAGGCGAATAGAGATAAGTTTTACCCACTCAAATGATGTAGTAGACAACAACCTAGGTAGAGAAGTCTCCAACGTTCTTGACAAAGCATGTTCAACTCCCATCCAACCTTTCCGAAGGACTTTCACTTCCACTTCATTCTCAGACTCAATCAGAGATGGGTCTTCATATTCAAAGAGTTCATTTGTGGCTGTAGATTCATCACTAGGAGGACTTGATTCATGATCTTCATCACCAAGGGGACTTGCTTCTTGATCTATCCTATCCAAGTCTTCATAAGTAATATGCCATGGAGGTTATGCACTGGCCTTCTTGACATCAATTTCAAGCTTCTTGGAGGAATACTCTACAACTCTAGATTCCCATGGAGGTTCGGCATCTCCTAAGTCGTCAACCACTTCTTCCTCTTCGACTATTATGGCTTCCTCCACTTGTTCCAATACAAAGTCATGTTCCTTATTCTCCACCAGATTTTCTAGTATCTCCTTCATGCTACGCTCTTCTAATGATTCTCCGCATGTAGCCATGGGAGTGCTTTGAGTATCGAAGCACAGAGAGGCTAAATTATCTACTACCTCGGTCAAGGTAGCTATAAAATCTTGTGTCGTCCTTTGCATCTCTCTTTGCCCTTGAAGAAGAACACTTAGAGTGTCATTCATTGAAGATTGGGGTGGATATGAGGGTTCATTATTTGGGAGGAAAGGTTCATAATATGAGGGTGGTTCATCAGAACAAGGATGTGGTGGTTTAAGACACTCCATCTTTTCCACTTGTTGTACAACACACTTCAATCCTTGGTTCTCAAATTGAGATTCTTTAGCCATGAGAGTTTCGTGTGCTTTTCGATTTTCCACTTGCTCCAATTAATGAAGGGTTGTATGAAACCGATCCATTGTTTCTTTGAGATGATCCTTTAATTCTTCTTCTACTCGGATTGCATGATTAGGATCATATGGCTCTTGGATTGATGGATATGGACATGGTGTATATGGAGCTGGTGGTTCTTGGAAGTAATTGGGTTAGAATTGGGGTGGCTCTATGTATAGTTCATATGGCTCATGGGGTGGTTGGTAATGTTGATAAGGATTAGGATCATATGAGGGTGTTTGGTAGTGGGTGGCTTGTGAGTATGGTGGTTCAAAGCTAAGTAGAGGAGGGGGTTCATAGGCATATAGTGGGACTTGTTGGTAACTACAAGGGGTCCACCATATCCATTGTCTTGGTATGCACCTTGGAATGGCTGTTGCTCATAGTAAGTTGGAGGAGGTTGTTGCCAAGAGGGTTGATCAAATCCTTGTGGCTCTCCCATCTTTGATTGTCCCATCCTTAATGCAAGCTTTCATTGTAATCTCCTCTTCCTACAACATGATTATAACCAAACTCATAGCCAAAGGGGTGAGAATTCATAGTATCAAGAGAAAATAAAAACAAAAACTAATAAGGGATAATGAAACTAAACTCCTAAAACTAGAAACAACTAACAAAGAAACAAAAAAGCAAATTTATTCACAATATTTACAATAACCAATAATAAGGCACACATTTGCAAATTTCCGGCAACAGTGCCAGTTTGATGATTTGATCTTGGATTTTTGTTTGCCTCCATTGTAAGTATTTCTTAATTGTTCTCTTTTATTGCTACAATTTTGATACTCTTTCTTGTAGTTAAAGACATATTATTAATTTATATACTTTTTGCAATTTTGATTTTTATGTTGATGAATTTGATGATTGATGATTATTATATGCTTGGTTGAGTTAGTATTGTTTCTTTTGATCATTTGTTGCTCATAGTTTCAAGCATTTTCTCAAGTTTGTCATGATTTGTATTTATGCCCACCAAGTGTTTGTAGAAATGTCAATTTTGATTATGAGGTAAGTTTCCACCTCTTGGCTTGGGAAAAATGAGCATATGGGTTCCTAGAGTTGGAATGTCCAACATTTATTGATAATTATTGGATTGTTAATTGTTCTTGTTTCCACTAACAATAACTTGTTGCTAAGGCAATTAGCAAGTGAGTTAGGATTTGGGGATTAAGAACAATTATGCTCACTTGACCTATCCTTCGATGTTAAGGGTTAACTAAGTGAGATTAATCCATCATAATTGTTATAGTTGTGGTTACAACAAGGAAAGGATCCCCTAGCTTATTCCAAGCCAAGAAGCCATTTATACTTTGAATCACACACACACACATCAATCACTTTTACACCTTACTTGTCCATATTACATAGTTAGTTCTTTAATTCCTTTATTAGTTCATTAATTGCAATTTTGAATATTTTTTTATTCCTTTAATTGTTCATCTCTTTTTTGAAAATCCCTTGATTGTCACAACCGAAGCTGTGCACTATTGATTACTAATTCCTTGGGAGACGACTCGGGATTCTACTCCCGGATTTAATTGGTTTTAAATTGTGACATATCTAATTTAAACTTTGGTTGTGAGTCGCTTCGTCGGTTGTCAGTCGCTTCGTCGGTTGGGACTATACCTGCAACGTTAAAATTCCATCTTTCCTCCCTTTTCGGAGAAAGAGAATTCCTAACCGATGATGCGGCCCGCACCAAGTTTTCGGCGCCGTTGCTGGGGAAACAAGTGCAATGAGTGTTATGATTTTCGTTGTTATGAATATGTGAATAGTGTGAATACTTGATTTTTTTGGTTTGTCACTTGACACTAATTGGTAGATGGCGCCTCTATCTAACTAGTTTTGATAGTTATTAGCTATTAGATCATTTTTGTTTATTCTCTTATTTTTGACTTGCTTTCAGTAATTGCATGATTTCATTGATTCCTCAATTGAATGACACGGTCGCTTCCAGACCCGAGCCTGGCCCCTTTTGACCCTGAAATAGAAAGGACTTTAACACATCTTAGGCAAGCTCGGCGCCGGTTAGCATTTGTGCATAGTGAATCGGACTCACTTGAAGAGTAACCCGAGTCACTATCACCTTCTAACCGGGATTTTCATTCTTCACTAAACGAAGGAACCTTGTATTCTTCTATTAGAAGTGCTGAAATTTCTGTGAGTGAATTAGGTGACAATAATATGGCGGCACCACCTCGGAGAATTACTCCAAAGGAGGCCGGAGCCCTGGACATCACTTTGCAACCGGTACAAGTTCGATACCCAGATCTCGATGACAACTTTGAGCTCAAGACGGGTATGATCAACTTGCTTCCGAAATATCACGGGTTGCCCGGTGAAGATCCCCTCAAGCACTTGAAAGATTTTTAAGTTGTGTCCTCTACTGCAAGAAGACATGGCTCAGATGAGATAGTCGTCATGGTCTTTGCTTTCCCTTTCTCTTTGGAGGGAAAGGCGAAAGAATGGTTTTACACCCAACTTGAGGAGGTGATTTCTAATTGGGATTTGTTGCGTAAGGAGTTTCTTGAGAAGTTTTTCCCACCTCAAAAGATGGATCGTCTAAGGAAGGAAATTTCATGTCTTATGAAAAGGGATGGAGAAATCCTTTTTGAATATTGGGAAAGGTTTAAGAAGTTGTTGGAATTTTGTCCTCACCACCGCATTAATGAATTGGTGCTCATAAGCTATTTTTGCCAAGGGTTGGTCCCTCAAGACAAACTCCTCATTGATGCCTCAAGTGGAGGATCTCTTACTAAGAACAAAACTGCAGAAGAAGCTTGGGAAGTCATTATGGATTTGGCGGATTTTACCCAAAATTTAAGGACAAGGAATACTGATGAACGAATATTTTATACACTTTTTGGTATCATTTTCATATAGTTTTTAGCATGTTTTGTTTAAGTTTTATTAAGTTTTCATAGGTTTTAGTGTTAAATTCATATTTTTGGATTCTACTTTGAGTTTGGGTGTTTTTGTATAATTTCAGGTATTTTCTGGCTGAAATTGAGGAGCTGGAGCAAAAGTCTGATTTAGAGACATAGAAAGCACGGCAAATGCTGTCTGGATCTGACCTCCTTGCACTCGGAGGAAATTTTCTGGAGCTACAGAAGTCCAAATGGAGCTTTCTCAATGGCTACGGAAAGCTGACTTCCAGAGCTTTGCAGCAATGTGTAATAGTCTATACTTTGCTTTGGATTAGAAGGCCCGAAATTGGCGTCCAACGCTAGCCTTCTGCCCCATTCCAAGCGTCCAGCGCCCAAAGGAGGAGTCCAGCGTTCAATGCCCTAGAGGCCTCATAGCACATAGATCTCATCAAAGCTCAGCCCAAACACTCACCAAGTGGGCCCCAGAAGTGGATGTTAGCACTAAAAAGACTGTTTTACCCTTCTTATGTAAACCTTAGTCATTAGTTTAGTATTTAAGGGATATTTTACATAATCATAAGGGGGGTGCCATATTTTCGTTCATCATTGTATTTTCTATCAGTATGAGTTTCTAAACCTCCTAGGTTGAGGGGAGGATCCCTACTGAGTTTTATGGATTAATAAAAGTATTTCTGTTTCTTTTTAATCCGTATTTGATTTAATCCTAAGATGTATTCGTTCTTCAACTTGATGAATGGGATGACCCGTGACAATCATCTTCGTTCTTCATACTAAGACCACGTTCCTGACAACCACCCATGTTCTTCGTGGGTTTGTGTGAATACTTAAGTGGAAAGCATGAACCGCTAGCTTGATTATACATCTCTTAGACAGCTAATCCACGACTTCATTGGGGACTTCTCGAGACACCAGTTCAGCCGAGGTATAGGGAGATTAGGGTCTCTGTGGTAGAGGCTAGAACCAAGACGCAGCATCCTCTGATCCAGAAGATTCGACCTTGTCTATGCCATTTTGAGTAGGATCCTCAATCAGAATGGATCCGCACTAACCCTGGGATTCAGATCTAGAGGAGTATTGGCGGCTGCTCAAACCAGCATCAATCACATATAGCCTACCATAGAAGAAATCATTCACAATTGAAGAAGACAGTAATACCAGAGTTAATCCAGAAGGACAAAGCATCTCCAAACCTTAACCAATTTCTTATCACTGGTTACCTTCGAATTCACAAAGTATTTTATACCATTTTCTTTATTCCTTTTATACAATCAGACAATCAAACTAATTGCAAGATAACCATAGCTTGCTTCAAACTACAATCCTCGTGGGATTGACCCTGACTCGCTCAGGTATTACTTGGACGACTCAGTGCACTTGCTGGTTCAGTTGTACAAAGTGTGGGATTTGTGCACCAAATTTTTGGCGCCATTGTCGGGGATTGTTCAAGTTTGGACAATAGACATATTATCTTGTTCCCTAGATCAGGTATTGTCTTTAATTTTGTTAGAGTCTTTTATTTTATTTTTCATTTTTCGAAAAAACTAAAACCTTTTTCAAAAAAAATATTTTTTTTTCTTTGTTTAATCTTTATTCTTGGTTTGAGTGTTTTGTTTTTGTTCTTGTTGAAATTTTCAAAATTTTTGAGTCTTTTTTTCTAAAAATTTTCAAAAATAGGTTCTTTGTTTAAATCATGTGTCAATCTTTAAGTTTGGTGTCTTTTTGTGTCTTTTCTTTAAATTTTCGAAAATTGTGTTTGGTTTTCAAAAATTTTAAGTTTGGTGTCCTTTGCATGTTCTTGTGTTCTTTGAATTCTTTGAGTTTTGTTCTTGGTGTTCTTCTTGATCTTCAAAGTGTTCTTGTTTTTCCTTTTGTTTGGATCTTAAAATTTTTAAGTTTGGTGTCTCTTTGTGTTTTCCTTGTTAATTTTCGCACACTAGATCCCTTTAGATCTAAAAATTTTAAGTTTGGTGTCTTTTTGTTATTTTTCTCTTTCCTTATTAAATTCAAAATTCAAAAAAAAATCTTTTCTATCTTTATTTTAATTAGAAATTCAAATTTTAATTTTAAATTTTTATTTTATGTTATCTTAGTTTTAAAATTCAAAATTCAAATCTTTTCAAAAATCATATCTTTTTCAAAATCTTATCTTATCTTTTTATCTTTCTTTAAAATTCAAAAATTCAAAATTTAAAATTTAAAAATCCTATCTTATCTTATCTCAAATTCAAATTTTAAAAATTAAACCTTTTCAAAATTCAAATCTTTTTCAAATCTTTATCTTCTCTTGTTGACTTTTTCAAAATTCAAAATTTAAATTTTAAAATTTAATTTTCAAATTTCAATTTTTAAATTCAAATCTTTTTCTAATCTTCTATCTTATCTTGTTTTCAAATCTTTTCTTAATTAGTTACTTATCTTCTCTCTCTTCTTTTTCAAAACTTCCTAACTAATTCTTCTCTCCCCTAATTTTTGAAAATCCTTCTTCTATTTCTCTCTCTTCTTTTTCGAAATTCATAATTAAATTTTCAATTCCTTTTAATTAATTAACCTTTATTTTAGAAATTTATAAATAAATAAAATAAAAATAAAAATATTTTAATTCTTGTTTATCTTTTCTATTTCTAATTCTTCTCCCCTCTACTTCTATTTTTTCTCATTCTTCTATCTTTCTCTTCTTTCTTCACATCTCACAGGGAGTCATCTGTTCTTGAACATAGAGCTCCCATTCTCCTCTGTCTTTGGTTTCTTCTTGTTTATGACCAGGAACAGGAATAAAGAACCTCTCTTTAATCTTGATCCTGAACCTGAAAGGACTTTAAGGAGGAGCTTACAACAAATTAAAGCACAGCACTCCAGAAGAAACCTTTCAAAAAATTTTGAACAAGAAATTGAAGACATGGCCGAACCTGAAGGAGAAGCAAGAAAGGTTCTTGGTGACTTCAACATGCCTACCTCTGACTTTTATGGAAGAAGCATCTCTGTACCTGTCATTGAAGCTAACAACTTTGAGCTTAAGCCTTAGTTAGTCTCTTTGCTACAACAGAATTGCAAGTTCCATGGACTTCCAGTGGAAGATCCACACTAGTTCTTAGCTGAATTCTTGCAAATCTGTGATACTGTTAAGACCAATGGAGTGAATCCTGAGGTCTACAAACTTATGCTCTTTTCCTTTGCTATAAGAGACAGAGTTAAGATATGGTTGGATTCTCAACCAAAAGAGAGCCTACACTCTTGAGAAAAGCTGGTCAATGCTTTCCTGGCTAAATTCTTTCTCTCTCAAAAGATGAGCAAAATCAGAGTGGAAGTTCAAACCTTCAGACAAAGAGAAGGTGAATCCCTCTATGAAGCTTGGGAAAGATATAAGCAACTAATCAGGAGATGCCCTTCTGACATGCTCTTAGAATGGTCCATCATAGGTATCTTCTATAAGGGTCTTTCTGAGATGTCCAAGATATCATTGGACAGCTCTGCAGGTGGATCACTCCACTTGAAGAAAATACCTGCAGAAGCAAGAGAACTCATTGAGATGCTTGCAAATAACCAATTCATGTATACCTCTCAGAGAAATCCTATGAACAATGAGGTCCCTCAGAAGAAAGGAGTTCTTGAAGTTGATACTCTAAATGCCATATTGGCTCAAAACAAGATCTTGACCTAGCAGGTCAATATGATCTCTTAGAATTTGACTGGAATGCAAGCTGCAGCTGGCAACACTCAAGAAGCTTCTTCTGAAGTAGAAGCTTATGATCCTGATCAACCCACCATGGAGGAGGTGAATTACATGGGAGAACCCTATGGAAACACCTACAACCCTTCATGGAGTAATCATCCTAACCTTTCATGGAAGGATCAACAAAAGCCTTAGCAAGGCTCCAATAATAATCAAGGTGGAAGGAACTAGAATAGGTTCACCAACAGGCCACCATTCGCATCTTCTCAAGGGAATATGGAGACTCCTAAGCAGAGCCTTTCTGACTTAGCCATTTTAGTCTCCAGCCTCTCTAAGACCACTCATAGTTTCATAACTGAAACAAGATCCTCCATCAGAAATTTGAAGGTACAAAATGGTCAACTGAGCAAGAGAATCCCTGAGACTCCTCCTGAGACTCTTTCAAATAACACTAAAATGAACCCAAGAGAAGAGTGCAAGGTCATCACCACTGAGGCCGAATCTGGAGAGGCTGGGAAGGCATTGAACACCAGTGAGAAAATCTTACTGGGCATTCAACGCCCATCATGGCACCAGAGCTGACACTGAACGCCAGTGATGAAACCCTCACTGGATGTTCAACGCCCAACCTGGCAGCAAGCCTGGCGCTAAATGCCAGTGAGAAACCCCTCACTGGGCGTTCAATGCCCAAACAGACAGGGAAGTTGGCGTTGAAAGCCAGCCAAGATACCCCTGCTGGGCGTTCAACACCCAAAATGGTAAGGGAACTGGCATTTAACGCTAGTAAGGGTATACAGCATGGGCGTTCAATGCCCAAAGAGCCATCAGAACTGGCATTGAACGCCAGTAAAGGCACACCTTCTGAGTGCTCAATACCTACTCAAGAAAGCCATATCCAAGATTTAAAGGAAGCCAAGGCTCATATAGAGACCATAGAGGTTCCTTTGCATGCAATCCTGCAATGCATGAGCTCTGATGAACACTCATCCTCTAATGAGGATGAAGACACTAGAGAAGAGCAAGTTGCTTGGTACCTGGGAGATCTTATGAAGCTAAATGCCAAGCTATTTGGTACAAAGCCTTTGGAGGAAGAACCTCTAGTGCTTTCCAAAGAACTCAAGGCTTTGGTTCAATAGAAGCTACCTCAGAAGCTTCCAGATCCTAGACGCTTCCTAATTCCTTGCACCATAGGCACCATGACCTTTGAGAAAGCTTTTTGTGACCTAGGATCAAGTATAAACCTCATGCCACTCTCTATAATGGAAAAGCTGGGAATCTTTGAGGTATGATAAACCACTATTTTATGGTTTATCTTGTGCTCAATTGAATGGATTTTATCAACTATTTACCCACTTATTCATACTATTTGCATGAGTTTACATTCTCCTTCCTGATTTTGTGCTATGATTGAAAACATGCTTCTTTGATCTTATATTTGCTTATTATTAATCCTCTCTTATTACCATTAGATGCCTTGATATGTGTGTTAAGTGCTTTCAGAGATTATAGGGCAGGAATGGCTTGGAGGATGGAAAAGAAGCATGCAAAAGTGGAAGGAATACAAGAAGTTGAAGGAACTGCAAAGCTGTCAGCCTGACCTCTTCGCATTCAAACAGTCATAACTTGAGCTATAGAGGTCCAAACGACGCGGTTTCAGTTGCGTTGGAAAGCTAACTTTCGGGGCTTCGATTTGATATATAATATGCTATAGTTGCCCTGACGCTAGGTGACGCGACCGTGTGCTCCATGCGAACGCATCGCAGTGACAAAAATCCAGCGTGGCAGATTTCGCAACCAGCGATTCCTGGGCTGTTTCTAACCCAGATTTCGGCTCAGAAAGCACAGATTAGAGGCTATAAAGTTGGGGAATGCAGCCATTCATGAACAAGCTTTCACATTCACAATTTTAGGAGTAGATGTAGTTTTTAGAGAGAGAGGTTCTCTCCTCTCTCTTAGGATTTAGTTTTAGGATTTAGGATTATTTCTTCTTCATCACAGGTTCAATGCTCCTTTTATTTATTTTTCTAATTTAATTTATGAACTCTTCCATGTTACATTTGATATCTTTATTAGTGCTAATTGAGGTATTTCAGTTTATTATTGCTTTCTTTTATTTACATTATTGTTATTCCAATCTGAAGACATTTTTATTCCAGTAGATTTACTTTTCTCCTTTTGGTCTTGGTGAAGAAATCAGTAACTCAGGAGTTATCAAACTCAAACATGATTGATAATTGTTATCTTTGTTAATTGAATTGAACTTCAATAATCCCAATCTTTTCTTAGGAAATAAATAGGATCCGAAGATCAACCAATTAATCCCTTAACCTTCCTTTGCCTTAGTAAAGGTTAACAAAGTGGAATTAAGATTCAATTTTCATCATCATTGATAAGGATAGCTAGGATAGGACCTCTAATTTCTCATACCTTGCCAAAAGTGTGTTTTTACAGTTATTTATTTATTTTACAGTCTTTTGCATATTTTAATTACAATTTAAATTACTTGCTCCTCATCTTCACAATCCTAATTTACAATCTTCATAACCAATAATAAGAACATACTTCCCTGCAATTCCTGGAGAAGACGACCCGAGGTTTAAATACTCGGTTATCAATTTTAAAGGGGTTTGTTACTTGTGCCAACCAAAACGTTTGTATAAAAGGACTTTTGAAGGTTTAGAAACTATACTTGCAACGAGGATTTATCCGCAAATTTCTAGACCACGCAAAAGTTCCTCTCATCAAGGTACAAGCTACAAACATCTCACTAGAGATGGCAGACAAGTCAATAAAAAAGCCATATGACTTAGTAGAGGATGTCTTAGTAAAGGTTGAACACCACCACATCCATACAAACTTCATAGTCTTGGATATTGGAGAGGATGAGGATGACTCTATCATTCTCGGAAGGCCTTTCCTAGGCACTGCAAAAGCCATGATTAATGTGGCAAAGGGAAAAATGGTTTTCCAACTAGGAGAGGACTACATCTTGTTCAAGATGTCCAATCCCAATTCTCCCTCTGATAAGCAAGAGACAATGGTGCAACACTTAGTGTTCCAACCATCTCTTTCAGTGCAGAGCTTTACTAAGCCCCAAACATCAATTCTAGGTTTGGTGTTGGGCAGCCATTAATAAGTACTGAGAACAAACGTACTAAGAAGAAAGTACCTAAAGGCTAGAGGGACAAGAAAGTCCCCATTGAAGGCCTGTCACCTGGCATGAGAGGTTTCTTCACTAAGAAACCAGTCATACCACATACAGTGAGTCGTGTCCTGTCTCTAGAGCATGTAGAGCTCATCCATGAAAAGACAGGAAGAAAATTCACTGTAAGGGATGAAATTCTGAGCCCATACTCACCTCTGTAAAGAGCTAACCGTCAAGCTAATGACGTTAAAGAAGCGCTTGTTGGGAGGCAACCCAACCTTAATTAATTATTCCTATTTCTTTTAATTCCATAATTTTATTTTTCTTTAAAGTTTTTTTTAGGTTCATAATTATGTACAGCAGTCAGAACAGAGACAAAAATGTTCAGTAGTGAAAACAGCACACTCTGGATGGAGTGTTGTCGGAGTTGAACGCCAGCCAGAGAGCAGACCTTGGGCGTTCAAATGCCAGTGCAGAGGGTAGGGAATCTGAATTCTCTAGCCTCTCAGGACCAGTGGGTCCTACATCATCTTTACCTACCACATCCTTACACTAGGAGAGTCAACTTTGATCAAAGACTGGATCAAGTGCTCTCAGACATCTGTGTGGAAGGAGCACAGTGGAAAAGGGATTCTCAAGGCAAGCCCATTCAACTATGAAGGCTTGAGCTCAAGCCCGTAGCTAGAGGATGATTCGAATTCATCCAACGCTCTATCATCCCCACTAGCATCTGGTCAAAAGTGACTACTGAAAGAGCCATCATGATCCATTGCATCATGATTGGAAGTGAGGTGGAAGTACACGAGGTGATTCCTCAAGAATTGTACAAGATAGCTGAGAAGCCTTCCCCGAAAGCAAGGTTGTCATTCCCACACCTCATCTATCATCTATGCAATTCAGCTGGAATTGTCATAGAAGCAGACATCTTCATTGAGGAGGACAAGCCCATCACTAAGAAGAGGATGGAGCAAACTAGAGAGCATGCATATGAGCCTGTGCAGCCGCCTCAGCATGAGATCCCTAAGATGCCTCAAGGGGTGTATTTTCATCCTCAAAGCTATTGGGATCAATGGCATACTGCCATGGGAGAATTGAGCTCTAACATAGAGCAATTGAGGTTGGAGCATCAAGAGCATTCCACCATCCTCAATGAAATAAGGGAAGACCAAAGATCCATTAGAGAAGATCAAAAAGCTGTGAGGGAAGAACAACAAAGGCAAAGGAGTGACATTGAAGAGATCAAGCACCACATTGGATCCTCAAGGAGGAGTACTAGCCGCCACCATTAAAGGTGAATTCGTTCTCTTTACGTCCTTTTCTTATGTATTTTTCTATTTTCTGTTATGTTGTATTGTCTGTTCTCTTGTTCTTGTTACATGATCATTCCGTCTATGTCTTTAAGCTATAAAATATTCCATATGTCTCTCACCATTACTTAAAAGAAAATTTTATTTGAAAAGAATTGAGAGATACATGATTTTCAATTTTATAATAAGAATAGTTCAATTATCTTGATGTGGTGGCATTGCTTTTGTTTTCTGAATGCATGAATAAATAGTGCATATTTGAAGTTGAAATTTTAGAATGTTGGTTCTTGAAAGAATGATGATAAAAGTGAAGTATTATTGATAATCTGAAAAATCCAAAAATTGATTCTTGAAGCAAGAAAAAGTAGCAAAAAGAAAAAGAAAAAAGCATGTTGCAAAAAAAATAAAAATAAAAAATAAAAAAATAAAATAAAAAATAATGCATTCAAAAATTAATAAAATATAGCAAAAAATAAATAAATAAAAAGCATGAAAATCCAATAGCTCTTTAAACTAAAAGGCAAGAGCAAAAAGCCAGTAACCCTTTAAACCAAAAGGCAATAGTAAAAGGATCCAAAGATCCTAAGAGTGTGCTTAAGAACTTTGGACACCTCTATCTGGAGATTCTAGCAAAGCTGAATCACAATCTGAAAGGGTTCACCCAGTTAAAGTGTCTGTGGCATTTATGTATCCGGTGGTAATACTGGAAAATAAAGTGCTTAGGGTCACGACCAAGACTCTAAAATCTGTATTCAAGAATAAAAAAGAACTAAAATAGGAGAGTCAATAATATCATCTGGATTCTAAATTCCTAAAAAGACCAACACTTCTGAGTTTCAATGGATAGTGAGATGCCAAAACTATTCAGAAGCAAAAAGCTACTAAGTCCTGCTCATCTAATTAAAACTGAGCTTCATTGGAAACTATGAGATTTATTGTATCTTACTCTTCTTTTTATCCTACTGTGTTTTTAGTTGCTTGGAGACAAGCAACAGTTTAAGTTTGGTGTTGTGATGAGCGGATATTTTATATGCTTTTTGGCATCATTTTCATATAGTTTTTAGCATGTTTTGTTTAAGTTTTATTAAGTTTTCGTAGGTTTTAGTGTTAAATTCACATTTTTGGATTCTACATTGAGTTTTTGAGTTTTTTGTATAATTTCAGATATTTTCTGGTTGAAATTGAGGAGCTGGAGCCAAAGTCTGATTCAGAGATAGAGAAAGCACTGTAGATGCAGTCCAGATCTGACCTCCTTAGACTCGGAAGAACTTTTTTAAAGCTACAGAAGTCTAAATGGATCGTTCTCAATAGATCTGGAAAGCTGACTTCCAGAGCTTTTGGATTCTACTTTGAGTTTTTGTGTTTTTGTACAATTTTAGGTATTTTCTAGCTGAAATTGAGGAGCTAGAGCAAAAGTCTGATTCAGAGACAGAGAAAGCACTGCAGATGCAGTCTGGATCTGACCTCCTTAGACTCGGAAGAACTTTTTTGGAGCTACAGAAATCTAAATTGATCGTTCTCAACAAATCTGGAAAGCGGACCTTCAGAGCTTTCCAGCAATGTATAATAGTTCATACTTTGCTTCAAAATTGAAGGTCCAAAACTGGCGTCCAACGCCAGCCTCCTGCCCCATTCCAGGCATCCAGCGCCCAAAGGAGGAGTCCAACGTTCAATGCCCTAGAGGCCTCATAGCATGTGGATCTCATCAAAACTCAGCCAAACACTCATCAAGTGGGCCCCAGAAGTGGATTTAAGCACTAAAAAGACTGTTTTACCTTTCTTATGTAATCCTTACTGACGGAGGGCAGAAGTCAGCCAATTAAGAAATCAATATAGAAATACATTGTGAGTATAGTTCTTAACCAACAAAAATCTGCTCGTCAATTTAGAAAGATTGTTACAAAATTAGAATAAAAATACTGGGAGTATGAGTCCCAGGTCGTCTCCCAACAAGTTGACAAAAGGGTGCTATCTTATTAATCAGGATTTTTCTGAGAAATTTGAGAGTTGAATGACAGAAAATAAATAATTATAAATTAAAAGAGAATTATATATTCAGAATAAAAAGCCTTGATTCGGGGAATTATTAATTGGAAGTTTTATCCTTGTTGGAATTCTCTTAAGTGTAGTATAAAGAGGTTGTTATTTTTACTTAGTTAACCCTTACTAAATAAAGGAAAGTCAAGTGATTGAGCTACTCTTATTCACAAATCATAGTCCTCTCCCTTGGGAAGGTCTAGCAATAGTAAATAGAGAATTAGCCAACAACTTCCAATTTTACTAATTACTTGAGCATTCCAACTCAAGTGTCTCCTTTTAATCAACCCCCATGTCAAGTTGAGAGTCTACTCCATTGACATGGGTATTACTTGCACAAAATTATAAAAGGGAATAAAAGGAAGACATGATAGACAATAACTACAAATTAATTAAAAGTAAAAGTAATCCTTTGCATTAATAAATTCTAAAAATAATCCAATTGTAACTCTAAACAAGAATTAAGAATATGGAATAGTAAGGGAATAAGAAAACAAACTAGAATAGTAACTTCAACGGAGGTGATGACTCTTCTCAATATCCAAAACAAAAGCATAAAACTAATAACATGTGAATGTAAAGAAAACCTAAAGGAAGAGTAATTTTCTCTCTAGATTCAGATCTAAAAACTAAAACTATGCTAATGAGAATGTGTGTTGAGTCTCTGCATGTTCCTTGGCTCTAGTCTGTGTTTCTGGGCCAGGAACTGGGTCCAAATTCGGCCTGAAATTGCCCCCAGTGTTTTCTGTTATTTCTGCAGATCGCGCATGTCACGCGTACGTGTTGTCGTGCAAAACTCCAATCAACGCGCACGCGTCAGGTATGCACGCACATCATTGTGCAGATCTTCAAGTCACGCGCACGCGTGAGCCATGCGTGCGCGTCGATGCTCGCTGGTTGTCTCCTTTATTTCTTGTGCTCCTTCCATTTTTGCAAGCTTCCTCTCCATCCTCTAAGTCATTTCTACCCTATAAGACCTGAAACACTGAACACACAGATCACGGCATTAAATAGTATAAAGAAGGATTTAAAATATACAAATTAAAGGGCTTAGGAAGCAAGTTTTCAATCATAGAATAGAACTAGGAAGGAATTGTAAAACCATGCAAATTGTATGAATAAGTGGGTAGAGACTTGATGAAACCACTCAATTGAACACAAGATAAACCATAAAATAGTGGTTTATCAACCTCCCCACACTTAAACATTAGCATGTCCTCATGCTTAGCTCAAGGAGATTAAAAGACTAAATAAGGGAAAGTAAGACTCATGAAATGCAACCTATGTATGAATGCAACTATATGCTAAGATGATCCTGCCTACTTGGTTAAAAGTAAATAAGTTCTTCAAGACAAACATAAGTCAGATATCACTAATTAAAATAATACAGTAAAGACAAGTAAACTTGTAAGAAAATAGCTCATGAAAGCAGGGAACATAGAATCAAGCATTGAATCCTCACTGATAGTGTATATGCACTCTAATCACTCAAGTGTATAGGGTAATCCACTCTAGTCTTCTCTAGTCATGCTTTCTAAACTTTGTTCTTCACCTAACCAATCAACAAGTATTTAATGTACCAATGCAAATATCATGAGGTCTTTTCAAGGTTGTAATGGGGCTAAGGTAAGGGTGAGGGTATATATATATGGCTAAGTGAGCTATAAATTGAATCCTTGATTAACCTAAGCTCTTACCTCTACATACACTCTTTATACTTTTAAAATCATGCCTAGATACCCAAAATTCCCACTTTTGCATATTTCACATACTCATGCATCAACTTTTCTTTTAATTTTTATCACATATGCATTGATCTTTTATTAAACTTAGCATTTGGGGTAATTTTGTCCCTGGTGCACGAATTGTGAATCACACTTTTCACAACGCGTACCACTAACCAGCAAGTGCACTGGGTCGTCCAAGTAATACCTTACGTGAGTAAGGGTCGAATCCCACGGAGATTGTTGGTTTGAAGCAATCTATGGTTATCTTGTAAATCTTAGTCAGGAAGTCAATTATGTTTATCAATTGAATTGTGAGTAACCAGTAGAGCATATATTAAAAGTTACTTGTTGTGCAGTGATGGAGAGTATGTTGGAGTTTTGGAGATGCTTTGTCTTCTGAATCTCTGCTTTCCTCTGTCTTCTTGTTCACGCACGCACGTCCTCCTATGGCAAGCTGTGTGTTGGTGGATCACCGTTGTCAATGGCTACCTTCCATCCTTCCAGTGAAAACTACGCTCACGCGCCCTGTCACAGCACGGCTAATCACCGGTTGGTTCTCGATCCGGTTGGAATAGGATTTACTATCCTTTTGCATCTGTCACTAACGCCCAGCCTTCAGGAGTTTGAAGCTCGTCACAGTCATTCAATCCTTGAATCCTACTCGGAATACCACAGACAAGGTTTAGACTTTCCGGATTCTCATGAATGCCGCCATCAGTTCTAGCTTATACCACGGAGATTCTGATTAAGGAATCTAAGAGATCCTCATTCAATCGTATATAGAACGGAGGTGGTTGTCAGGCACACGTTCATGATTTGAGGAAGGTGATGAATGTCACAGATCATCACCTTAATCACAGTTAAGCGTGAATGAACATCTTAGATAGGAACAAGCGTGTTTGAATGGAAAACAGAAATACTTGCATTAATTCATCGAGACACAGTAGAGCTCCTCACCCCCAACAATGGGGTTTAGAGACTCATGCCGTCAGAGAATACAAAGTTTAGATCTAAAATGTCATGAGATACAAAATAAGTCTCTAAAAGTTGTTTAAATACTAAACCAGTAGCCTAGGGTTACAAAATATGAGTGGACTATGATGGATGATGCAGAGATCCACTTCTGGGGCCCACTTGGTGTGCTGGGGCCCACTTGGTGTGTGCTGGGGCTGAGACTTTAAGAAATTCACGTGCAGAGGCCATTTGTGGAGTTGAACGCCAGTTTTTGTGCCAGTTTGGGCGTTCAACTCCAGTTTTTGATCCTTTTCTGGCGTTGGACGCCAGATTTGGGCAGAAAACTGGCGTTGAACGCCAGTTTACGTCATCAATTCTTGTGCAAAGTATGGACTATTATATATTGCTGGAAAGCCCTGGATGTCTACTTTCCAACGCAATTGGAAGCACGCCATTTCGAGTTCTTTAGCTCCAGAAAATCCACTTTGAGTGCAGGGAGGTCAGAATCCAACAGCATCAGCAGTCCTTTTTCAGCCTGAATCAGATTTTTGCTCAACTCCTTCAATTTCAGCCAGAAAAATACCTGAAATTACAGAAAAACACACAACTCATAGTAAAGTCCAGAAACATGAATTTTTCCTAAAAACTACTGGAAATAAACTAAAAACTAACTAAAACATACTCAAAACTATATGAAATTATCCCCAAAAAGCGTATAAAATATCCGCTCATCACAACACCAAACTTAAACTGTTGCTTGTCCTCAAGCAACTAGACAAATAAAATAGAAGACTAATAGGTTGAGAAGCAATAATATCTCAGAGTTTTTGATTGAAGCTCAGATCCTAATTAGATGAGCGGGACTAGTAGCTTTTTGCTTCTGAACAGTTTTGGCATCTCACTTTATCCATTGAAGCTCAGAGTGATTGGCATCTATAGGAACTCAGAATTCAGATAGTGTTATTGATTCTCTTAGTTCAGTGTGATGATTCTTGAACACAGCTTCTTTATGAGTCTCGGCCGTGGCCCTAAGCACTTTGTTTTCCAGTATTACTACCGGATACATAAATGCCACAAACACATAACTGGGTGAACCTTTTCAGATTGTGACTCAGCTTTGCTAAAGTCCCCAATTAGAGGTGTCCAGAGTTCTTAAGCACACTCTTCTTTTTGCTTTGGACCTTGACTTTAACCGCTCAGTCTCAAGCTTTCACTTGACACCTTCACGCCACAAGCACATGGTTAGGGACAGCTTGATTTAGCCGCTTAGGCCAGGATTTTATTCCTTTTTGGCCCTCATATCCACTGATGCTCAAAGCCTTGGGATCCTTTTTATTACCCTTGCCTTTTGGTTTTAAGGGCTTTGGCTTTTTCTGCTTGCTTTCTCTTTTTTCTTTCTCTCTTTTTTTTTTTTTCTGCAAGCTTTGTTCTTTGCTGCTTTTTCTTGCTTCAAGAATCATTTTTATGGTTTTTCAGATTCTCAATAACATGTCTCATGTTCATCATTCTTTCAAGAGCCAACATATTTAACAGTCTTAAACAACAAATTCAAAAGATATATGCACTGTTCAAGCATTCATTCAGAAGACAGAAAGCATTGCCACCACATTTAACTAATTAGAATTTCTCTTATTAAAACTCGAAATTTTATTGCTTCTTATTTAAAAGATCTACTATTTTATTCATGTTTGCTGATGATGAGAAAAATAAACTATAGCTTAATTGGAGATAAAATCAAAATAGACTAATTACTACTATATGACTCCTAAGGTAAAATTAAAATAAGAACAGTTATCACAGAGTTAAGGCTAAGATTAGAACTCAACAACCTTGAGGTTTGGGAAGTGGATGTTCCTCTAGTCTGTGAGGTGCTTGGTCCTTCAAGAGAGAATTTCTGGCGCTTCAGTTCCTTTAAATCACGCCCTTGCTCCTCTTGGAGTGGGTTGTTTTCCTTTAGGGGCCATGATCTTAGTGATCACGGATAAGCACACCAAACTTAGAGCTTTGCTTGTCCTCAAGCAAAAGAAAAAGAAGGAGATGGGTAGAAGGAGAGCTCCTCCCCACCATCCTGGCGTTTGAACGCCCAAACACTGCCTGTTTTGGGCGTTCAATGCCCAAATGCTGCTATCCTGGGCGTTCAACGCCCAGTTGTTGCCCTTTTCTGGCGTTGAACGCCAGATAGCTATCCTTACTGGCGTTCAGCGCCCACTGGATGCCTATTTTGGGCGCTGAACGCCCAAAATGGCCTTCACTGGCGTTTTCTTGCCAGTAAGCTCCCTATCTCTGTTTTGTGTGTAGATTCCTTCTGTAACCCTGTAAACTTATGCAAATGATTCTTTACCTTAGTGTCAGTGAACTTTATATAAACAATTAAAAATAAAAATAGGGCAAAATGCTTAGAGGATTGTTGCCCTATGGCTGGGTTGCCTCCCAGCAAGCGCTTCTTTATTGTCTTTAGCTGGACCTTGCTGAGCTTTTAATCTAGCTTCAGCCTTGAGCATTCTTGCTCAATGTTGCCCTCAAGATAATGCTTGATTCTCTGTCCATTGACAATGAACTTCTTATCAGAATCAATATCTTGAAGCTCCACATAACCATATGGTGATACACTTGTAATCACGTATGGTCCCCTCCACCGGGATTTCAGTTTCCCGGGGAATAGCCTGAGTCTAGAGTTAAACAACAGAACCTTCTATCCTGGTTCAAAGATTCTAGATGACAGCTTTCTGTCATGCCACTTTTTTTATTTTTCTTTATAAAGCTTGGAATTTTCGAAAGCTGTGAATCTGAATTCCTCTAGCTCATTTAGCTGGAGCAATCGTTTTTCTCCTGCTAATTTGGCATCTAAGTTTAGGAATCTGGTTGCCCAGTAGGCCTTATGTTCCAGTTCCACGGGCAAGTGGCATGCCTTACCATACACGAGTTGGTATGGAAAGGTCCCTATAGGGGTCTTGAATGCTGTTCTGTAAGCCCACAGAGCATCATCCAAGCTCCTTGCCCAATCCTTTCTACGGGTACTTACTGTCCGTTCCAGGATTCTCTTTAATTCTCTATTAGAGACTTCAGCTTGCCCATTGGTTTGTGGATGATATGGTGTGGCAACTTTGTGGCGAATTCCATACCGAACCATGGCAGAGTAAAGCTGTTTATTGCAGAAGTGAGTGCCCCCATCACTGATTAACACTCTAGGGACACCAAACCTGCTAAAGATATGTTTCTGGAGGAACTTCAGCACTGTTTTAGTATCATTGGTGGGTGTGGCAATAGCCTCAACCCATTTTGATACATAGTCAACTGCCACCAGAATATAAGTGTTTGAGTATGATGGTGGGAAAGGTCCCATGAAGTCAAATCCCCATACATCAAACAACCCTATTTCCAAGATTCCTTGTTGAGGCATGGCGTAACCATGAGGCAGATTACCAGCTCTTTGGCAACTGTCACAATTACGTACAAACTCTCGGGAATCTTTATAGAGTGTGGGCCAATAGAAGCCACATTGGAGGACCTTGGTGGCTGTTCGCTCACCTCCGAAATGGCCTCCATATTGAGATCCGTGGCAATGCCATAGGATTCTCTGTGCTTCCTCTCTGGGGACACACCTACGGATAATTCCGTCTGCACATCTCTTAAAGAGATAAGGTTCATCCCACAAGTAGTACTTTGCATCAGTAACTAATTTCTTCTTTTGTATTCTATTATACTCCTTAGGTATGAACCTTGCAGCTTTATAGTTTGCAATATCGGCAAACCATGGTGCTTCCTGAATGGCAAATAGATGCTCATCAGGGAACGTCTCAGAGATCTCAAGAAAGGGGAGGGACGTTCCTTTCACTGGCTCTATCCGGGACAGATGATCAGCCACTTGGTTCTCTGTCCTTTTTCTGTCTCTTATTTCTATATCAAACTCTTGCAGAAGCAATACCCATCTGATGAGCCTGGGTTTTGAATCCTACTTTGTGAGTAGATATTTAAGAGCAGCATGGTCAGTATACACAATCACTTTTGATCCTACTAAGTATGATCTGAACTTGTCAATGGCGTAAACCACTGCAAGTAGTTCTTTTTCTGTGGTTGTGTAATTTTTCTGGGCATCATTTAGAACGCGACTGGCATAATAAATGACATGCAGAAGCTTGTCATGCCTCTGTCCCAATACTGCACCAATGGCATGATCACTGGCATCACACATTAACTCAAATGGCAATGTCCAGTCTGGTGCAGAAATAACTGGTGCTGTGACCAGCTTAGCTTTCAGCGTTTCAAACGCCTGCAGGCATGCTGTGTCAAACACAAATGGTGTGTCAGCAGCTAGCAGATTGCTTAGAGGTTTTGCGATTTTTGAAAAATCCTTTATAAACCTCCTATAGAATCCTGCATGCCCCAGAAAGCTTCTGATTGCCTTAACATTGGCAGGTGGTGGTAATTTTTCAATTACCTCTATTTTTGCTTGATCCACCTCTATTCCCTTGTTTGAGATTTTATGCCCAAGAACAATTCCTTCAGTCACCATGAAGTGACACTTTTCCCAGTTTAAAACTAGGTTGGTTTCTTGGCATCTTTTCAGAACAAGTTTCAGGTGATCAAGACATGAGCTGAATGAGTCTCCATATACTAAGAAGTCATCCATGAAGACTTCCAGAAATTTTTCCACCATGTCAGAGAAAATAGAGAGCATGCATCTCTGGAAGGTTGCAGGTGCATTGCATAGCCCAAAGGGCATCCTTCTATAAGCAAACACTCCGGATGGACATGTGAATGCTGTTTTCTCTTGATCCTGGGGATCTACTGCAATCTGGTTATAGCCTGAATAGCCATCCAAAAAGCAGTAATAATCATGACCTGCTAGTCTCTCTAGCATCTGGTCTATGAATGGTAAAGGAAAATGATCCTTTCTGGTGGCTGTATTGAGCCTTCTGTAGTCAATACACATGCGCCACCCTGTAACTGTTCTTGTAGGAACCAGTTCATTTTTTTCATTATGAATCACTGTCATGCCTCCCTTTTTTGGGACGACTTGAACAGGGCTCACCCAGGGGCTATCAGAAATGGGATAAATAATCCCAGCCTCTAGTAATTTGGTGACCTCTTTCTGCACCACTTCCTTCATGGCTGGATTTAGCCGCCTCTGTGGTTGAACCACTGGTTTGGCATTATCCTCCAATAGGATTTTGTGCATGCATCTAGCTGGGCTTATGCCCTTAAGGTCACCTATGGACCACCCAAGAGCTGTCTTGTGTGTCCTTAGCACTTGAATAAGTGCTTCCTCTTCCTGTGAATTTAAAGCAGAGCTTATGATCACTGGAAAAGTGTCACCTTCTCCTAGAAATGCATATTTCAAGGATGGTGGCAGTGGCTTGAGCTCTGGTTTAGGAGATTTTTCCTCTTTCAGAAGAAAGTTCAGAGGCTCTTTCACGTCCCCTGAATCCTCCAAATCAGGTTGAACATCTTTAAAGATGTTTTCCAACTCTGATTCGAGACTCTCAGCCATGTTGATCTCTTCTACCAAAGAGTCAATAAGGTCAACTTTCATGCAGTCTATTGATGTGTCTGGATGCTGCATGGCTTTGACAGCGTTCAACTTGAACTCGTCATCGTTGACTCTCAGGGTTATTTCCCCCTACTGGACGTCAATGAGGGATCGTCCAGTTGCTAGGAAGGGTCTTCCTAGAATGAGAGTAGCACTCTTGTGCTCCTCCATTTCCAGCACAACAAAGTCAGTGGGAAAGGCGAATGGCCCAACTCTGACAATCATGTCCTCAATCACGCCTGATGGGTATTTAGTGGAACCATCAGCAAGTTGGAGACATATCCGGGTTGGTTTAACTTCTTCAGTTAAGCCAAGCTTCCTGATAGTGGATGCAGGTATCAGGTTGATGCTTGCCCCAAGATCGCATAAAGCTATCTTGGTGCAATCACCTTCTAATATGCATGGTATCAGAAAACTCCCAGGGTCTTTAAGCTTTTCAGGAAAGCTTTTCAGAATGACTGCACTGCATTCTTCAGTGAGGAGAACTCTTTCTGTTTCTCTCCACTCCTTCTTATGACTCAAGATCTCTTTCATGAACTTGGCATAAGAAGGTATTTGCTCAAGTGCCTCTGCAAATGGAATCTTTATTTCAAGAGTCCTTAGATAATCTGCAAAGCGAGCAAATTGCTTATCCTGCTCCTCTTTCCGGAGTTTTTGAGGATAAGGTATCTTGGCTTTATATTCCTCAACCTTAGTGGTTAAAGAAGCCTTTTTAGAGGGGTTGTTATCAGCACTTGTGTGTGTCTGATCCCTCACTGGCAATTGAATGCCAGAGTCAGAAGCTGGAGTGACGTTAGACGCCAACTCACTGTCTGTTCCTGGCGCCTGAACGCCAGAAATGTGCCCATTTTGGGCGTTCAACACTGGATTAGGCCCCCTTTGGGCGTTCAATGCCAGATTCTTGCCCATTTCTGGCGTTGAACGCCAATCCTGCCTTGTTTCTGGCGCTGAACGCCAGTTTTGGGCATGGTCTGGGCGTTCAGCGCCAGCCTTCCACCCATTTTCTGGCATTTTAGTGCTAGAATTATTTTTCCCTGGGCTCTTACTGTCCTCAGGGGAATCTTTGGTGGGTCGCTCATTTCTTGAATTTTTGATGCCTTGAGGTGGGGTATTTAATTTTTTCCCACTTCTTAATTGAACTGCTTGGCATTCTTCTGCTATTTGCTTTGATAGCTGCTGCTTTGTTTGCTTAAACTGTTCGTCCATATGTATATTAGCTATCCTTGTCTCCTGTAACCTGTCTTTGAATTCAGTTAGCTGTTTTGTTAGAAAATCTAATTGCTGATTGAATTCAGCAGCTTGTTTTACAGTACTGAATTCAGCAGTTACTGTTTTAACCTCTTCATTCATGGAAGGGTTGCTGCTTAGATACAGATGCTGATTCCTGGCAACTGTATCAATGAGCTCTTGAGCTTCTTCAATTGTCTTTCTCATATGGATAGATCCACCAGCTGAGTAATCTAAAGACATCTGAGCTCCTTCTGCAAGCCCATAGTAGAAGATGTCTAACTGAACCCACTCTGAAATCATTTCAGAGGGGCATTTTCGTAGCATCTCTTTGTATCTCTCCCAGGCATCATAAAGAGATTCATTATCTCCTTGCTTAAAGCCTTGGATGTCCAGCCTTAGCTGTGTCATCCTTTTTGGAGGGAAATACTGATTTAGGAATTTTTCTGTCAGCTGTTTCCATGTTCTTATGCTGGCCTTAGGTTGGTTATTTAACCACCTCTTGGCTTGATCTTTTACAGCAAATGGAAACAGTAATAATCTGTAGACATCCTGATCTATTTCCTTATCATGTACTGTGTCAGCAATTTGTAAAAATTGTGCCAGAAACTCTGTAGGTTCTTCCTGTGGAAGACCAGAATATTGACAACTTTGCTGCACCATGATAATGAGCTGAGGATTCAACTCAAAACTACTAACTCCAATGGAGGGTATGCAGATGCTACTCCCATATGAAGCAGTAGAGGGGTTAGAATATGACCCCAAAGTCCTCCTGGACTGTCCATCTTCACTTATGTCCATGATGGATATATGGATATAATTTGGACTGATTTACCTTTTTATTTATTTTATTTTATAAGAAGTAAATACTTAAATAAAATAAAATAACTAAAAAGGAATTGAATTTTGAAATAATAAAATATATATATATTTTTTTCTCTTTTTTTTTCGTAAAAAATAAAAAATAGTTAGTTAAGAAAAAAAGAAATTTTTGAAAAAGAGGGGAGATATTTTCGAAAATTAGAGAGAGAGAGTTAGTTAGGTAGTTTTGAAAAAGTTAAGAAACAAACAAAAAGTTAGTTAGTTGGTTGGAACAAATTTTGAAAAGATAAGAAGTTAGGAAGTTAGAAGAGATATTTTGAAAAGATATTTTTGAATTTAGTGAGGAGAGAGAAAAACAATAAGATAGTACAAGATTTAAAATTTTTAGATCTAATGCTCCTTGTTTTCGAAAAATTTGGAGGGAAAACACCAAGGAACACCAAACTTAAAAATTTTAAGATCAAGACACAAGGAAACTCAAGAACACTTTGAAGACTCACAAGAACACAAGAACATGAAGGAAGAACACCAAACTTAAAATTTTTAGAAAACCAAACCAAAATTTTCGAAAATCAAAGGGGAATCAACAAGAAAACACCAAACTTAAAGTTTGGCACAAGATTTAATAGAAAAAATATTTTTGAAAAAGAAGGTTTTGAAAAGAGTATAAAAGATTCTAACCCAATCAAATTAATGCTCTAGCCAAATGAGTTATGGGACCTTCAAAAATTTTAAGAAAGATTATTTTTGAAAACACCAAACTTAAAGTTTGGCACAGGATTTAATAGAAAAATTATTTTTGAAAAAGGTTTTTAAAAAAATATGATAGCCAATTATCATGAACATAAACACCACGTTCTAAATAACTGAGCTATAAATTTAAAGTGTTTTAACAAGGGATAAATAATAAAAGACTCTAAACCAAAAAAGAGAAAATTTTTCCTAATCTAAGCAACAAAATAATCCGTCAGTTGTTCAAACACGAACAATCCCCGGCAACGGCGCCAAAAACTTGGTGCACGAATTGTGAATCACACTTTTCACAACGCGTACCACTAACCAGCAAGTGCACTGGGTCGTCCAAGTAATACCTTACGTGAGTAAGGGTCGAATCCCACGGAGATTGTTGGTTTGAAGCAATCTATGGTTATCTTGTAAATCTTAGTCAGGAAGTCAATTATGTTTATCAATTGAATTGTGAGTAACCAGTAGAGCATATATTAAAAGTTACTTGTTGTGCAGTGATGGAGAGTATGTTGGAGTTTTGGAGATGCTTTGTCTTCTGAATCTCTGCTTTCCTCTGTCTTCTTGTTCACGCACGCACGTCCTCCTATGGCAAGCTGTGTGTTGGTGGATCACCGTTGTCAATGGCTACCTTCCATCCTTCCAGTGAAAACTACGCTTACGCGCCCTGTCACAGCACGGCTAATCACCGGTTGGTTCTCGATCCGGTTGGAATAGGATTTACTATCCTTTTGCATCTGTCACTAACGCCCAGCCTTCAGGAGTTTGAAGCTCGTCACAGTCATTCAATCCTTGAATCCTACTCGGAATACCACAGACAAGGTTTAGACTTTCCGGATTCTCATGAATGCCGCCATCAGTTCTAGCTTATACCACGGAGATTCTGATTAAGGAATCTAAGAGATCCTCATTCAATCGTATATAGAACGGAGGTGGTTGTCAGGCACACGTTCATGATTTGAGGAAGGTGATGAATGTCACAGATCATCACCTTCATCACAGTTAAGCGCGAATGAACATCTTAGATAGGAACAAGCGTGTTTGAATGGAAAACAGAAATACTTGCATTAATTCATCGAGACACAGCAGAGCTCCTCACCCCCAACAATGGGGTTTAGAGACTCATGCCGTCAGAGAATACAAAGTTTAGATCTGAAATGTCATGAGATACAAAATAAGTCTCAAAAAGTTGTTTAAATACTAAACCAGTAGCCTAGGGTTACAAAATATGAGTGGACTATGATGGATGATGCAGAGATCCACTTCTGGGGCCCACTTGGTGTGCTGGGGCCCACTTGGTGTGTGCTGGGGCTGAGACTTTAAGCAATTCACGTGCAGAGGCCATTTGTGGAGTTGAACGCCAGTTTTTGTGCCAGTTTGGGCGTTCAACTCCAGTTTTTGATCCTTTTCTGGCGCTGGACGCCAGATTTGGGCAGAAAACTGGCGTTGAACGCCAGTTTATGTCGTCAATTCTTGTACAAAGTATAGACTATTATATATTGCTGGAAAGCCCTGGATGTCTACTTTCCAACGCAATTGGAAGCACGCCATTTCGAGTTCTGTAGCTCCAGAAAACCCACTTTGAGTGCAGGGAGGTCAGAATCCAACAGCATCAGCAGTCCTTTTTCAGCCTGAATCAGATTTTTGCTCAACTCCTTCAATTTCAGCCAGAAAAATACCTGAAATTACAGAAAAACACACAACTCATAGTAAAGTCCAGAAACATGAATTTTTCCTAAAAACTACTGGAAATAAACTAAAAACTAACTAAAACATACTCAAAACTATATGAAATTATCCCCAAAAAGCGTATAAAATATCCGCTCATCAGTCCCCTTATTTATTTATTTATTTATTGAATAATTTTTTTTAAAGTAAAAGAAAACATAATATTATCAATGCACATGGATTTTTTTTTCTTTAATTTTTCTTCGTCTTACATGAGTAGGTGCCCAAATTCCTGATATTTTATCAATTCAACACTTCCCTATTAACCCATGTTCCCACAATTTTCCCACACTTAATTGACACACAATCTCTATCTTAAGCTAACCAAAGATTCAATTGGGGTGCTTAATTATTTTTCTGCTTAAGGCTAGTGATGTAGTAAAATATAGAACAGATGGGGATAAAAGGGCTCAAAGTGGCTAACAAAGGGAAATGAAAGGGTAGGCTATTTGGGATAAGTGAGCAAAAACAATTAATGGCCTCAATCATATGCATGCATATAAACACATTAAAGATTGGACATATAGAATGGAACAAAATAAAAATTACAATCATAGAGAAGAAAACACACAAGAATAAAATATTATGGTTAAATAGTGTAACCATGTAATTATGCTCAAATCTCATAGGTTGTGTGTTCTTAGCTATAATTCATGTTCCAATTTACAATTTTCAAAATAGAGTCTTGAAAAGAAACTTATTATTTTTCAACCAAATAGAACATGCATGCAACCACCTATTACTATGTAATCTATCATATCCTAAAAAAAGAAAAAATAACCTATTGGTGTTAAGAAAGAGCAGTTACCTCTAGAAGTCAGGTACTGATCAACCTCCCCACAGTTAAAGCTTGGCACCGTCCTCGGTGCAGGAACAAAGGGGGGCTGGTAGCAGCATCTCCACAGTCAAGATTGTCATGGCTCCCTGTGCTGGTGGATGAAGTGGAATTCGGGGTGTCTGGGTCTTCTTCAGGTGGGTGGATGCCAACAATCAGCTCCTTGAGGTATGTAAATCAGCGCTTGTTACGGCGCTCTCTTCGCTTTGCCTGCTGGTCGAGCCGGTCCAACCTCTCAAGTATCTGAAGGAGCAGTTGATTTGTTGAAGGTGCTTTTGATGTGGAAGGAGAATGAATATCTCTGGCTGGTTCTGTAGTCCGGCTAGTAGTGGCTGCTGGAGGTCTGATGTACTTCCCATTGGGGACAATCTGATCATCCCGCAGAAGTATGGTCTTGGTGTCCCCAGCTCTGTAGGAGACTCCGGCTATCGAGACTAGATCTGAAACCAAGGCGGGAAAGGGTAGGTTGCCCGCAATCTGTACGTGTCCCATGGCGTCCTGGAGGTGTCTTGGTAGGTTGAGGGGCTGGTCTGTAAGGACACACCAGAGAAGAACAGCCATATCTGCAGTGAAGGAGGACTCGTGAGTGCTTGGAAAGACGTAGTGGGACATAATCTGTTCTCACACTCGAGCCTCCAAGGTGAGTGCTGAAGCCGATATGCCCTTAGGTTGGGATCAATGGTATCCAGAGATCCATCTACTGCCAGGTTGTGCTATAACTCTGAGGACAGCGTCCTAGTCAAACTGGTATGTCTGGCGTTTGAAAGAGGCTTTTTGGTATGCGTCCAATCCTTTTGGAGCACGGAGAAGATCGAAAGCTCACTGAATGGCCCCTTCGGATATAGGGACTTGCTTTTCACGGACATAGACAGACTGCATGGTTGGCATGTGAAAGTTGGAGTAGAATTCAACTACCCATGAGAAATTAACTTGCCGTGGCTGTCTTCGTAAGAATCCCCATTGTCTGTGCTCAATCCGGGGCTCAACAAAATCAACAATGTGGTTTGGGAGGATGAGTAGGTGCTCATTGTTATAGTTCCGCTCAGCCAAGATGGGGAACATCTGCTCACAGTAGTGGTTAGTGAACTGGGGAGTATCCCTTGCTGGAAAGGCTTTCTCTATTTCATTGACCTTGATGATCCTCTTGACCCTCTTTGTTGTCGGTTTGACTGCTGTTGAGGATGGTTCCACAGCTAGTGCTCTTTTTGTTCCTCTCCTTGCCGGTAGCTTGGGAGTAGCTTTCTCTTTACCCTTCTTAGTGGCCATCCTGAAAAGGGAAAAGGAAAGTAACTTGTAAAGCTAAGGGTTAAAGCAAGGAGGAGGACAGTACAAGTGATAATCAATGCCAAGGTAAAGAAGGATGTCGTTAACACATGGTCGCAACTACATGTGATCATTTTATCACTGGAAATATAGCAAGTGCATGTTATGGCAAGTAGATGCAAGATGTTTATTAGCATGCCGGCAAAGGCATGAGTAGCATATATCAAGCATTAATAACTTAAATGTATTATCACTCGTAACAAACTAACCATCACGTTTGTATTGACAATTATATACAATTAATAAAATACTTAAAGCGTTTGTGAAAAACAGGCATTAGAGTAGAAGGATAGAATAATTAAAAATACGCAATGCCATACGGGCTTTTTTACAAACACTTAGTATGCATGGTAAATATGTTATTAAAAGTATTGAATTTGAACATACAAACAACCCAAAAAAAAGTAATATGAATTGTCAATTAATCCTTCAATATATCCACAAGCAAAATATAGGAGAAAAGAATCACCCAATTAAATTTCTAATACCAATTAAAAGGATGTAAAAAGCAGAAGAGAGACAAAGAAAACATAGATTATGAATTTAAAAAGAAAAAAAGAAGAAGGGAATATAAATTAAAGTAATAATGAAAAAGTAAAAGGGGGAGAAGAAAAGAACCTTGATGAAGGGGATGAAGAAGGAGGGAGAAAGTAGTAGAAAGTAAGAAAGAATAAAGAAGAAAGAAGGAAGAAGAAAGAATTAGGAATGGGGAAGAAAAGATAAGAATTCTGGTACAGATCTAGTTAAACTGTGCGTCGCATGCGACGTGTGCGCGAGGAGCACGCGGACGAGTGGATCGTGCTATTTTCAAGCGACGCGTACGCGTCAGGAACGCGTATGCGTGACCTGGTTTGTGCGATTGGCGTGGAGGCAGCCTCGCGCACGCACAACTCTCTGTCCCATACGCACAATTGCCAAAAATTTAAACGACACGTGCGCGTGAGGTACGCGCACGCGTGGATGGTTTGGAGGGAAAAATGACGCGTACGCGTCAGGGACGCGTACGCGTGACATTCCTTGTCCTCCTAGCACCATTCCAGCATCAAGCCATCACAAACTTTCTGTCTAAACACATTTTTACGCCGATCTATAGGGTCACGCGTACGCGTGGGTGACGCGTACGTGTGGAAGGCTGATTTTGCAATTGACGCGGACGCGTCAGGGACGCGTACGCGTGGGCGTGTTTGTGCCTAAAGCACGCCTCCAAATGCACATATGACGCGTACGCGTCAGCGACGCTTGCGTGTCGCGTGCAAATATTTTTTTTTTATGCAGAATGCAGATGCAAATGCAGACTATATGCAGAGATTATGAGAAGAGTCACTAAGAAAAATAAAGTAGAATAAAATAAAATAAAACTAAGACTGAAACAGAACGATCATACCATGGTGGGTTGTGTCCCACCTAGCACTTTGCTTTTACGTCCTTAAGTTGGACGGTCTTCAGGCTCATTCTGCTTTTGTTGGTGGGTCCTCCAAGAGGAAGACCTCTAGATCTTTGTGTTTCTTCATCTTCTCACCATGATAAAGCTTTAGGCGATGTCCATTGACCTTGATGAATTTGGAGCTAGAAGGATGACGCAAGTGAAAGACTCTGTATGGCTCTGCCTTTTCTACTCTGTAGGGACCTTTTCATCTTGATCTCAGCTTGCCTGGCATGAGTCTCAGTCTGGAGTTATAAAGAAAAAACAATTCCCCTGGTCTGAACTCTCTCCTTTTGATGTGCCTGTCATGCACAGCCTTCATCTTCTCTTTGTATCGCCTGGAGTTGTCATATGCTTCTAGGCAAAGGTTCTCTAATTCTGCTAGTTGCAGCTTCCTCAAATCCCATGTTGCACTCCCTCATAGCCCAGAAAGCCTTGTGTCCCACCTCTACTGGAAGGTGGCAAGTGATGAGCGGATAATTTATACGCTTTTTGGCATTGTTTTTAGTATGTTTTTAGTATATTTTAATTAGTTTTTATTATATTTTTATTATTTTTTAAATAAAAATCACTCTTCTGGACTTTACTATGAGTTTGTGTGTTTTTCTATAATTTCAGGTATTTTCTGGCTGAAATTGAGGGACCTGAGCAAAAATCTGATTCAGAGGCTAAAAAAGGACTGCAAATGCTGTTGGATTCTGACCTCCCTACACTCAAAGTGGATTTTCTGGAGCTACAGAAGCCCAATTGGCGCGCTCTTAATTGCGTTGGAAAGTAGACATCCTGGGCTTTCCAGAAATATATAATAGTCCATACTTTGCTCGAGATTTGATAGCCCAAACAGGCGTTCCAATTCAGCTCAAGAATTATGGGGTTTAACTCCAAAACTGGCACAAAAGCTGGAGTTAAACGCCCAAACTGGCACAAAAGCTGGCGTTTAACTCCAAAAAAAGTTTCTACACATGAAAGCTTCAATGCTCAGTCCAAGCACACACCAAGTGGGCCCGGAAGAAGATTTCTGCATTAATTACCTATTTCTGTAACCCTAGGCTACTAGTTTTCTATAAATAGGACCCTTTGCTATTGTATTTTCATACTTTACTCAGACTTCGATAGACCTTTTCACGTTTGGGGCTGGCCTCACGGCCATGCTTAGACCCTCTTGTTCTTATGTATTTTCAACGGTGGAGTTTCTACACACCATAGATTAAGGTGTGGAGCTCTGCTGTTCTTCATGAATTAATACAAAGTACTATTGTTTTTCTATTCAACTCAAGTCTATTTCTTCTCCAAGATATTCATTCGTTCTTCAACTTGATGAATGTGATGATCCGTGACACTCATCATCATTCTCACCTATGAACATGTGCCTGACAACCACCTCTGTTCTACTAGCAATGGCTTGAATGCGTATCTCTTGGGTTTCTAATCTAAGATTGGAACCTTCGTGGTATAGGTTAGAATTATTGGTGGCCATTCCTGAGATCTGAAAAGTCTAAACCTTGTCTGTGGTATTCCGAGTAGGATCTGGGAAGGGATGACTGTGACGAGCTTTAAACTCGCGATTGTGGGGCGTGTGACAGACGCAAAAGGATCAATGGATCCTATTCCGACATGATCGAGAACCGACAACTGATTAGCCAATGTTGTGACAGAGCATCAGGACCATTTTCACTGAGAGGACGGGATGTATCCATTGACAACGGTGATGCCCAACATAAAGCTTGCCATGGAAAGGAGTATGAATGATTGGAAGAAGGCAATAAGAAGGCAGAGGTTCAAGGGGAACAAAGCATCTTCATACGCTTATCTGAAATCCACCAATGAATTACATAAGTATCTCTATCTTTATTTTATGTTTATTTTCATCACCTTAAACTCCATAACCATTTGAATCCGCCTGACTGAGATTTACAATATGACCATAGCTTGCTTCAAGCCGACAATCTCCGTGGGATCGACCCTTACTCACGTAAGGTTTATTACTTGGACGACCCAGTGCACTTGCTGGTTAGTTGTGCGGAATTGTGACAAAGTGTGATTCACGTTTGAGAGCTCCAAGTCTTTGGCGCCATTGTTGATGATCACAATTTCGTGCACCAGCAAGCCTTTCCGTACACTAAGCGGAAGGGGCTCATCCTAATGGGTGTCTTGTACGCTGTCTGATACGCCCAGAGCGCATCAACAAGTCTGGTGCTCCGGTCCTTCCTATGAGACTTTACTATCTTCTTCAGAATACGCTTAATTTCTCTGTTAGATACCTCTGCTTGCCCATTGGTCTAGGGATGGTATGCTATTGCCACTTTGTGAACTTTTCCATGTTTCTTCAGTAATCCTGCTAATCTCCTGTTACAAAAATGGGTGCCTTGATCACTCACGATTGCTCGTGGTGATCCAAAACAACAGATAATATGGTTTCTAACAAAGGAAACAATAGTGTTAGCATCATCAGTATGGGTAGGAATTGCTTTCACCATTTAGAAACATAATCTACAGCTAACAGTATATAAAGATAACCACTAGAGTTTGGAAATGGACCCATGAAGTCAATGCCCCAAACATCAAAAATTTCACGGAATAGCATAATCTATTGGGGCATCTCATCCCCCTTGAATATATTGCCAAACCTTTGGCTTGGGGAACAAGATTTACAAAAAACAACAGCATCTTTAAAAAGGGTAGGCCACCAGAATCCACAGTCTAAAATTTTCTAGTCGTTCTTTGAGGGCCAAAATGTCCTCCACTCTCAGAAGAGTGGCAGGCCTCTAAAATGGACTGGAATTCTGATTGAGGTACACACCTAATTATCTGGTCGGCACCATACCTCCATAAATATGGGTCATCCCATATATAATATTTGGACTCGCTTTTCAGCTTGTCTCTCTGATGCTTAGTAAAATTAGGAGGAAAAGTATGGCTAACTAGATAATTAGCTACAGGTGCATACCAAGGAACTACTTCAGATACTACATGAAAGCTATCAAATGGAAAAACATCGTTGATAGGAGTGGAGTCATCCTTAATGTGCTCAAGGCAACTCAAGTGGTCTGCCACTAAATTCTGGTTACCACTCCTATCCTTAATTTCTAAATCAAATTCTTGCAGCAACAGTATCCAACGTATCAACCTTGGTTTAGACTCTTTTTTAGCTAATAAATATTTTAGAGTTGCATGGTCCGAGTACACTACCACCTTAGTACCAAGTAAATAGGCTCGGAATTTATCCAGAGCAAAAACAATAGCTAGAAGCTCTTTTTCCGTGGTGGTGTAATTAGACTGAGCAGCGTCTAAGGTCTTAGAAGCGTAAGCAATTACGAAAGGATCCTTATCTTCGCGCTGAGCCAGTGTCGCTCCTACTGCATGGTTGGAGGCATCACACATAATCTCAAAAGGCTGGCTCCAGTCTGGTCCTCTCACAATCGGAGCTTGAGTCAAGGCAATTTTTAGCTTATCAAATGCTTGCATGCAATCCTCACTAAACTCGAACTCAACATCTTTCTGCAGCAGTCTGGATAAAGGCAATGCTACCTTACTGAAGTCCTTGATAAATCTCCTGTAGAAACCTGCATGGCCAAGGAATGAACGGACTTCCCTCACGGAGGAGGAATAAGGTAAACTAGAAATGACATATACCTTTGCTGGATCTATAGAAATACCAGTATTAGAGACAACATGTCCTAGAACAATCCCTTGTTTTACCATAAAATGACATTTTTCAAAATTCAATACAAGGATTGAGCTAACACACCTGTCTAATACTCTAGTTAAACTATCCAAGCAAAGGTTAAAGGAATCACCATCTACGCTAAAATCATCCATAAAAACTTCCATACAGCTCTCGATAAGATCTGAAAAGATACTCATCATGCATCTTTGGAAGTAGCCGGTGCATTACATAAGCCAAAAGGCATCCTTTTGTATGCATACATTCCAAAGGGACATGTAAAAGTAGTCTTCTCCTGATCTTCAGGAGCTATATGAATTTGAAAATAGCCTGTATAACCATCTAAAAAGCAGTAATGGAATTTACCTGACAGGCGATCAAGCATCTGATCAATAAATGGCAAGGGGTAATGATCCTTGCGAGTAGCTTGGTTGAGACGCCTGTAATCAATGCAAACTCTCCATGAATTTTGTACTCTAGTTGTCAGGAGCTCTCCATGCTCATTCTTTACTGTTGTGACTCCAGACTTCTTAGGCACCACTTGTACTAGACTGACCCATTCGCTATCTGAGATGGTGATAGATGATGTCTGCTTCAAGTAGCCTGGTTACTTCTTTCTTGAAAACTTCTAAGATGGTGGGATCAGTCTTCTTTGGGGTTGATGGACAGGTCTTGATCCCTCTTCTAAGAATATTCTGTGCTCACAAACTTGAGGGCTGATGCCTACTATATCCGCCAAGCTCCACCCAATTTCTTTCTTATGTCTTCTCAGAACACTGAGCAGCTGCTCCTCCTGTTGGAAAGTGAGTTCCCTTGTAATGATAACTGGGAGCTTCTGATTATCCTCAAGGTAAGCATACTTGAGGTGGGGTGAAAAGGGCTTTAATTCCAATATCTGCTCGTGGCTGGGCTCCAGATCATTTGGAGCTAGTGATAATGGCAAAGTGTCCTCATTGTGTTCAGAGGGTGTCCCCACACTTGGACCTTGCTCAATGTGCCTTTCTTCTGCTTCTTCTTGGTGAACTGCAGCTACAGTTTCATCAATGATGTCGCATTGGAAGATAGAATGATCTTCCAGAGGGTGCTTCAGAGCTTCATTCAAATTGAAAGTCATTGCTCTGCCATCTATCTCAAAGGAGTAAGTTCTCGAGAAGGCATCTAGCTTGAACTTTGAGGTCTTTAGGAATGGCCTTCCAAGAAGGATTGATGATGGTCTTCCTGAGTGATGACTTGCATCATCTACCCTTCTTTCTTGCATAAAGAAGACCATAAAAGAGCATAAATCTCATTTGATCAGTACAATTCATGCATTATTTGATGAATATTATGGTACACTACTTTGAGATGAATTGTGCTGAATTTCAGGTGAAAAAGGCATCAAAAATGGGTAGAAGACAAACAAAAAGCTGGGCGTGTGAAACTGGCATGCCACTTAGGAGCAAACGCCACAAAAATGCACTGGCGTGGCACGCGAGGAGCTAGGCGTGGCACGTCAGTACTAAATTCCAGAGGGGAGATCCAAGCATGCATGTGAGCGTGGCACGCCAGGGACTGGGCGTGGCACGCTAGTACAAAGTTCCAGGAAGCAACAATGGAGGAAACGAACGGGGCATGGCACGCCTAACCCATCAACTACTATGGGCGTGCCACTTGAGCAAAGGGGCGTGGCACGCCAACTCACCATTCCAAGAAGAACCTCCACTATGGTGTGCCACTTGGTATCAAAGGCGTGGCACGCCAGCTCCAAGAAGTCACTTGGGCGTGCCACTTAAGAACCCAAGTGTGGCACGCCAAGCTTGAAAAGTTCATAAATCCATGGGCGTGTCACTTGAACAGCATGGCGTGGCACGCTGGTACAATAATCCAGAGAAGGGGATGAAGGCAATTGAAGACTAGGCGTGCCACTTGAAGTCGAAGGCGTGGCACGCCAACCTCTCAATCTCACTTAGGCGTGACACTTGAGCAACCAGGCGTGGCACGCTAGTGCACAAAGAGACCAAAAGCAAGGACTGGGCATGCCACTTGGTATCGAAGGCGTGGCACGCCAACCCAAGCATCTCACTATGGCATGCCACCTGAAGGCTGAGGCGTGGCACGCCGGCCTTTAGGTGTGGCACGTTGGTATAAGTTTTCAGAGAGGATGAAGGATGCCAATTACATGGGGCGTGCCATTTGGTATCGAAGGCGTGGCACGCCACTCACTATTCTTCACTTAGGCGTGCCACTTGAATCCCAGGCTCGGCACGCCAGTGTCATTCAGAGAGCAAAGAAGCATTGGGGCGTGCCACTTGAGTTCGTGGCGTGGCACGCCAAACAGAGGAACCACTCACTCACAAAGGGGCGTGGCATGCCAAACTCTGGGCATGCCACGCTAGTTCAACTTTCCAGAGAAGCTTAGCTAAGCATAGAGCAAGGGCGTGGCATGCCAAACCCTGAGCGTGCCACGCTAGTTCAAGTTTCCAGAGGTAAAGAGAAGTGGAAAAAGACTAGGGCGTGCCACTTGAGCTCGAAGGCGTGGCACGCCAAGGTTGTTAGTGAAGACGAGCGTGCCACTTGAAGGGCTGGGCGTGGCACGCCAAGCTAAAATTGAAGAGCACGTGACACGCTACTAGAGCGCCAATCACACGCCAGCTGGGAAGTCACACTTATTGAGCTTCTTTTCCCTCGAAAATGTAATTTTCCTTTTTCACTTTTGTAATTATTTTATTTTACTAGGAGTAGTATAAATACCCCCAAGGAGTACTGAAGAGGGGGTTGAGCAGTTAGTTTTAGATCCACTTTTACACTTCACTTTTGAGTACTTTTCTTTGAGCTATGAGTAGCTAACTTCCCTCTCATTGAGAGAGGGAGCTCTGTTGTACTTTATGGATTGATAATAGTGAAATTCTTCTTCTCTTCATCTTCTCTTTGATTTGCTAGAAGGAATTTCGTTCTTAAAGCTTAGTGTTCAATTATCTTGGAAAAGAGATTGAATGCAATTGGGTTTCATGGGAACCTTGGGAAAGGAAACATGAAACCATGCTTGAAATCCCTTCTCACACTTGAGTAGAATCTGGGTTTTGGTGTTTGGATATGTGACATATAATCCTCCCTCTACTTAGACCTATGATGGTGTGTGGTATAATCAAGGACCAAGCATATCTCTCTTCATGAGCAATTAGACCAAGGAATTGGCTATTGATCAAGATCTGAGAGATTGAGTCACCAAGGGATTGGGGCTCAATCAATCATGATTGCCAAGAGGTCAATGAGTTGCATGATTAAAGAGGATATAAGCTAGATTTGATCCAAAGAGACAACATCTCCCAATCTCAATGAATTTCCTCATTCTTATCTATCCCTTTCTTTATTGCTTAATTTTACATTCAGTAATTCCCCATTCCCTTTTACATTCAAGTCATTTACAATTCTGTACTTTACATTCTGCCATTTCGATTTCTGCAATTTATCGCTTTTCTTTATATTCTAGTCATTTGCGTTTATGTCATTTACAATTCTGCACTTCACAATCTTGTTGATCGACTTGTCTGATTCATCAATCAATTAAAACTGCTTGAATTTGCCAATCTCTGTGGATACGATCCCACTCCACTGTGGGTTATTACTTGACGATAATTTTGGTGCGCTTGCCAAAAGAACTAATTCACCAATTTTTGAATGGGGTATGAATTGGACTCATCAAGTTTTATGGTGCCGTTGCGGGGGATTGGCTTAAATTTGACAGTGATTAAATTGATTGGAGAGCTAGATTAAGCAATTTAAATTCCTTGTTATTTTAATTTCTTTTATTTAGCACCTTTTAATTTTTATTTCTACCATGAGTCCTATTTCTTTCTTCTTTGATTATTTTTATTCATCATCCATATTTCTACTCTTCTAACTGTTCGATTAATTGCACCAATAAAGCTAACCACTAATCTCAACAAAGTTTTCCCCACTACACTTGTTCTCTGCTGGTTATTTGCCAATTGTATGACAGGTAGAAGAGGAGAGACTTCATCTTCCTTTGATAGTGAAATTGAGAGGACCCTCGTTAGGCGAAGGAGGGAAGCAAGAAGCAAAGGCATAATTAGAGAGGAACTAGTAGAGGAAAATCTAGAAACCACCATGAAGAAGAAGCACATAACCATGTTGAAGAGGAGGCTGGCAATCATGTTGGGAAAGAAAAGAGAGTCTTAGGCTCCTACATCAATCCAAACTCAGGAAATTGTGGCAATAGCTTCCTAAAGCAAACAATTCATGCCAGTAATTTTGAGCTAAAGTCTCAGTTCATCACACTTGTTCAGAATAATTGCTCATATGGAGGAAGTGCCCAAGAAGACCTTAATCAACATCTCAACACATTCTTTAGAATATGTGATATTGTAAAGTCCAACGGGGTATACCCTGACATCTACAAACTACTCTTGTTCCCTTTCTCACTCAGAGATAAGGCAGCAAAGTGGTTGGAATCATTCCCCAAGGATAGCCTAACTACATGGGAGGAGGTCGTAAACAGATTCCTTACAAGATTTTACCCTCCACAAAGAATCAACAGGCTGACAGCTGAGGTGCAAACCTTTAGACAACAAGATGGAGAAACACTCTATGAGGCATGGGAGAGATTCAAAGATCTGACAAGAAGATGCCCACCAGACATGTTCAATGAGTGGGTATAACTACATATCTTTTATGAGGGGCTATCCTATGAAGCAAAGAAGGCAGTGGATCATTCTTCAGGAGGCTCACTCAACAAAAAGAAAACCATTGAAGAGGACATAGATGTCATTGAGACTGTAGCTGTAAATGAGTATTTCTATGCTTTAGAAAGGACTCAGAAGAAGGGAGTGCTATAACTCAACTCTGTAGATGCTTTGTTAGCTTAGAACAAGGCAATTGCAGCTCAAATAGCAGCTTTAACCAAGAGGATGGAGGCTAATCAAGCCTCAGTCATTCAAGACCAAACTCCTCAACAAGAAGGGAATGCACCAGAACCTGAAGGTGACTGGGAACAAGCTAATTATGTGAACAACTCGTCCAGACCACCATATGACCCACACTCTAAGACGTACAACCCAGGTTGGAGGAACCACCCAAATTTTGGGTTGGAAAATCAACAAAATCACAACGAGGACCACAAAAAACTTTATTCATCATATTAGCATTCCAACCACAACCCCAACCATCAAACAGGGAACCATAGACCCCACTATAACTCACAAAACACATCATATCATAGTAACCAACCCATACACAACAACCTCAATCAAGATGCACCATCCTCAACTATGAAACCATGTGAAATCAAGAGCAATTTCGAGAGGATGGAGGCTGCAATAGCACAACTGTCATCACAGATTACAAGGGCAGTCTCCACCTTCATGGACAGACAAGCACAAACTGAAAGAAGGATAGACACTAATCAAGAAGAATACAGGTCAAATCTGAAAAATCAAGGCGTAGCAATCTCAAAGTTGGAAGCACAAGTGGGGATTTTATCCAAGCAAATCCCACTTCCCACATACACATTTCCCAATGATACCATGGCTAACCCAAGAGGGAAATGTAAAGCCATTACTCTAAGAAGTGGGAAGGTTATAGAGGAAGGAACCCCTAAGCAAAGACAATCATGAAGAAGTTGCAGCAAAGCATGGGAACAAAGATGAAGGAGAGATCCCTGCTCCACCTCCACCAAAACCAGTCTTGAAGCCTTATGTGCCAAAAGCACCATACCCACAAAGACTGGGAAAAGGTGGGAAGGATGGTCAATTCTCTAAGTTCCTAGAGATCTTCAAGAAGCTCCAAATCAACATACCATTTGCTGAGACATTAGAACAAATGCCACTCTATGCCAAATTTTTGAAGGAGCTTATAACCAAAAAGAGGAACTGGGAGGCAAAAGAAACCATAGTATTGGCTGAGGAATGCAGCACCATCATACAGAAGAAGCTACCTCAAAAGTTGAAAGACCCAGGGAGTTTTCAAATCCCCTGCATCATAGGAGATATCACTATTGAGAAAGCTTTGTGTGATTTGGGAGCTAGCATAAATCTTATGTCCCTAACCATGATGAGAAGGATGAAGATTGAGGAAGCCAAGCCAACAAGAATGGCACTCCAATTGGCTGACAGAATATTTAAGTTTCCACATGGGGTGGTGGAAGACTTGCTAGTGAAAGTAGAAGAATTCATTTTCCCTGCTGATTTCGTTGTGCTAGACATGGAAGAAGAGGCCAACACGTCAATTATCTTAGGAAGACCATTTCTAGCTACTACTGGAGCCATCATTGATGTACAAAAAGGGGAACTAGTCTTGTGGTTGCATGAAGAGAAAATGGTCTTCAACGTCTTTAAAGCAATGAGTTACCCCAAGGAATCCATAGGAGAATGCATGCTGGTAGACACTATGGAACAGATAGTTCAAGAAGTTTTGGAAGAAGAACAATGTGGAGGAACCATTGAGCTGGAACAAGCACCAGATGGAGAACCACCACAAGCAACCATGAGAAACTCAATCATGCCAACCACTACAGACAACAAAGATACAGAGTCACCAAAATTAGAGCTGAAAACCTTACCACCCAGCTTGAAATATGCATATCTGGGTGCTAACAACACTCACCCAGTGATCATAAATTCAAGTCTGAGTAAGGAACAAAAAGAGGAGCTTATCCAAGTGCTGAGACAACACAAGGATGCCATAGGCTGGACACTTGCAGATTTAAAAGGGATCAGTCCTTCAATGTATATACATAAAATCTTACTTAATGAAGATGTCAAACCTTCAAGACAACAACAAAGGAGGCTGAACCCAACTATGAATGAAGTGGTTCAGAAAGAAGTGTTGAAATTATGGCAAGTAGGGGTGATCTACCCCATCTCAGACAGCCATTGGATAAGCTCGGTGCAAGTAGTCCCTAAGAAGGGAGGGATCCTGTTGTGACAAATAAGAAGAATAAATTGATACCCACAAGAACAGTGACCGGATGGCGTATGTGCATTGACTACCGGAAACTTAATGAAGCCACCCAGAAGGATCACTTTTCCTTACCTTTCATGGACCAGATGCTTGAAAGATTGGCAGGACATGAGTATTATTGCTTCTTGGATGGGTATTCGGGCTACAATCAAATTGTTGTAGACCCCAAGGATCAGGAAAAAACTTCATTTACTTGTCCATATGGTGTCTTTGCTTATAGGAGAGTGCCCTTTGGATTGTGCAATGCACCTGCAACATTCCAAAGGTGCATGCTCTCCATTTTTTCAGACATGATTGAGAAGTTCATAGAAGTATTCATGGATGACTTCTCTATGTTTGGGAACTCATATTCCGATTGCCTATACCATCTTGCTCTTGTGCTAAAAAGGTGTCAAGAAACCAACCTGGTTTTAAACTGGGAGAAGTGCCATTTTATGGTAACTGAAGGGGTGGTTCTTGGTCACAAGATTTCAAAAGATGGCATAGAAGTGGACAAGGAAAAAGTGGAAGTAATTGAAAAATTACCTCCACCTTGCAATGTCAAAGCAATCAGAAGTTTTTTGGGACACACTGGATTCTATAGGAGGTTTATCAAAGATTTTTCAAAGATTGCAAAACCCCTTAGCAACCTGCTTGTCTCAAATACTCCCTTTGTTTCTGATAGAGAGTGCATGGTAGCCTTTGATGAACTTAAAAAGAAACTCTCCTCTGCACCTATTATAGCACCACCAAGATGGGATCTTCCCTTTGAACTAATATGTGATGCATCTGATTTTGCTGTTGGTGCTGTTCTAGGATAGAGGAAAGACAAGCTAGTACATGTTATTTACTATGCTAGCAAGGTCCTTAATAAGAATCAAAGGAACTATACCACCACGGAGAAAGAACTTTTAGCGTAGTTTTTGCTTTTGATAAGTTTAGATCATATCTTATTGGCTCAAAAGTAATTGTGTTCACTGATCATGCAGCACTCAAATACTTGCTTACCAAACAAAAATCTAAGCCCAGACTAATAAGGTGGATTCTGCTGCTCCAAGAATTTAATATTGAGAATAAAGATAGGAGCGGAGCAGAGAACAAGGTAGCTGACCACCTCTCAAGGATCCCACAACAAGAAGAAATACAGCAAGTAGCAGTAAATGAAAGCTTTCCTGATGAACAATTGATGATGATTCGAGTAGCCCCTTGGTTTGCAGACATAGCTAACTTCAAGGCTATTGGAGAACTACCAACTAACATCAATAAGCACACGAGGAGGAAGCTAATCAAGAATGCCAAACACTACATCTGGGATGACCCTTATTTGTTCAAAAAGTGTGCTGATGAAATCCTAAGAAGGTGTATATCCCATAAAGAAGGGCAGGAAGTGTTATGGCAGTGCCATGGATCCGCATATAGAGGTCACTTCAGTTGAGAAAGAACAGCAGCAAAAGTGCTTCAATCCAGATTTTACTGGCCAACAATGTTTAAGGATACCAAGGAAATGGTGTCAAGGTTTGATGAATGCCAAAGAGCTGGTAATCTAACCAAGAGAAATGAGATGCCACAGCAATTCATACTAGAGCTGGAGCTATTTGATGTATGGGGGATTGATTTCATGGGACCCTTCCCAACCTCCTACTCAAATAGCTACATATTGGTGGCTGTTGATTATGTCTCAAGGTGGGTAGAAGCCATAGTCACTGCAACAAATGACAATAAAGTTGTGATAAGCTTCTTGAGAAGGAGCATCTTCAGCAGATTTGGAGTTCCCAGAGCTCTCATTAGTGATGGAGGGACACACTTCTGCAACAAGCAACTCGAGACACTCCTCCTCAGATATGGAGTAAAGCACAAAGTGGCAACTCCATACCACCCACAGACCAACGGGCAAGCTGAAATCTCCAACAGAGAGCTAAAACGAATCCTTGAAAAAATTGTTGGAAGCTCAAGAAAGGATTGGTCTAAGAAGCTGGATGCTGCACTATGGGCCTAAAGAACAGCCTATAAAACTCCCATTGGGATGTCTCCATACCAACTGGTATATGGCAAGGCTTGTCACTTACCAGTTGAACTTGAGTATAGAGCATTTTGGGCTCTAAAAATGTTAAACTATGATGAGCAAGCTGCTGGAGAAAAGAGATTAATGCAACTCAATGAGCTGGAGGAGTTTAGAAATCAACCATATGAGAATGCAAAAATCTATAAAGAAAACACAAAAAGATGGCATGACCAAAAGATAGCAAGAAGGGAGTTCACTGAAGGACAGAAGGTGTTACTCTACAACTCAAGACTCAAGTTCTTCCTTGGAAAACTTAAGTCTCGATGGTCAGAACCTTTCACCATACTCAAAGTGTTTCCCTATGGTCATGTAGAGCTCATGGAGGACAAGATGTAGAGAACTTTTTCTGTCAATGGCCATATACTCAAACACTACTTGGGAGGCTCCTTAGAGGAGCAGAGAGTGAGCTATAAGCTCAGCTAAAGATGAAGGAATGTCAAGCTAATGACAATAAAGAAGCGCTAGTTGGGAGGCACCCCAACACTTTATCCTTTTTAATTTAATTGCCTTTCTTAGAAGTAGTTTAAAATCTATTGGATTAGATAGTTTAATTTCCAGCCTCATATTTGTGTTACATTACCAAATTAGGATTAGTTTACAATTGTAGATTAGAAAGTTTGATATTAGCTTTGGTAGCTAGATTTTCTTTACACTCTTTTATTTCTTTCTATTCTGGAATTGCAACTTGATGAAGGCATAACTAATGAGGAGTGAATGGGCTGAGAACTAGCTAAATTGCTAAGTTTGGTGTGGCCTCCCACTCACTTAATCTAGGCTTACAAATAATTAATAGCTTGATTTTGAAGAGTAAGCCCAGAGATTAAGTTTGGTGTGGCCACCACCAAGGATCACCTAGCAGCCCAAGTCACCCAATTTGAAAGCACTTAATGTTTTGGGTAAGAACATGAACGTGGCTTAATAAGTTTAAAGGAATTTGAATCCAAAGAAAATGAAAAGACTGATGTTATTCTATTCTTATGAACACATTAAATACACAATGATGGAACCAATTTATTAAGATGCCAAAGGATTAAGTTTGGTGTCCCAAGGGACACCCATCAGTTGCAATCCAAATCACTCTTGATGAGAAAGAATGTGAAGGGGTTCTTTTGTCATTACTAATGGGTTCAGTTTCAATTTCAGGAGAGAAGATGTGGCCCACATGGTAAACAACTCACAAAGCAAGGAAGTCAGAGTGTACTTGCACTTTGGAACTCAACACATGCAGAAGACATTGTGAGAAAAGAGTTGGCGCCTCTTCCCACGCTAGGCGCCACTCCCCAAGTGGGAAAACATTTAACCCTTTTTATTTCCCACCCTTCGACCACACCATTCACCCCTTATAAAAACCTCACCTTCCCAACTCTTCTCCCACTTCAACAACTCCAATCACACGCGAAAAGCATACATACACCCTTCACCTTCCCTTCTTTCACCTTTTACTATCTCTCTTCCCCTACTTTCTTTCTTCTTTTTCTTGATTGGGATAATCATGTCCTAAGTTTGGCGTTGGAGCAAAACCTTGTTTTGCTTGCTCTTTCTTGCAACCCCCATTTTTTTTTCACAATCTCATACACACTCTCTCAACCTAATGGCACCACCAAAAAGCTCAGCCTCAAAGAAAAGAAAAACCAAGGAACCAACCTCTGGATCATCAAGCTCTTTTAATGACTACAAGTTCCTCTCCGCATTCAACCAAAATCAATTCTATGGTTGGGTGAGTGAGAGGGAGATCATTCCAGAAGTTGGGTTTCAACTAGGGAGGAATGAGCATCTTGAAATCAACATTGAGATCAACAATAGGGGTTGGTCACTTCTATGCAACCCACCAAGGAAAGTGGTAGAGAGCTTGGTGAGAGAATTCTATGCTAACGCAATACCTCAGCCAGGACAACACTATGCCTACATTAGCTATGTAAGGGGGAAGTCCATTGACTACAGCCCCTCTAGCATAGAAAGAATGCTAATGGTGAAGAGGACAAGCTCCACTCGGAGCTATGAAGAAAGAATGAAGCAGCAAGACCCTGGGTTTGATGAGATCTTGAATGAAATTTGTGTGCTGAATGTGCGTTGGATAAATGATAAGGATGGGATACCCAACCAATTGAGGAGAAGAGATTTGAACCCCAAGCTAGAGGGTGGCTAGAATTTGTGAGGAGGTCCCTAATCCCCACATCCAACACCTCAGAGGTGACCAAGGAGAGAGCTGTGCTCATCTACAGCATCATGAATGGAGAAAATGTCAACGTGGGGGAGATGATCACCAACAACATCAACAAAATGCTGAAAAGCACCAGTGACAACACAAGGTTGGCATTCCCCAGCATTATACAGAGGCTATGTGATGAGGCTGCAGTTGAAAAGATAATTGATGAGGTGCTTGTGAAGCAAGACAAATTCATAACTGCCAAAAAGATGGCCAAGGTGGTGGCTATTCACCCATTCAACAGGGCCAGAGAACGAAGAGCTCATACTCATGGACCACAACAACAACAAGAAGAGGAAGAGGCAGAAGAGCAACCTCACTTCCTGGCACTTCAACCACCACCACACTACCAATATCAGCAATGTCCAGAGGGATTCAACTGGGAACAATTGCAAGGAGATGTACACCAAATGAAGGGAGACCTACACCACTTGAGGGAAGATGTCAATCAACTCAAGGAGACTCAGCAACAACAATGGAGCCAAGTCAACCAGAACATTCAACAACTCCAAGGGAGTTTTGAGAACCTCAAGGAGCAACAAGATCAGATTAAATGGGGAGAGATGCAAGGCAGCTTAGGAATGATTTTGGAATGACAATTACAACAAATGGAGAGTCTTGCTGAATTTAGACACCTTTATGAAGTAAGGACTGTAGCCAGAGGGGAATATGATTACTATGCACAAACAAAGTTGAGCTACCTGTGCAATGCAGTAGCTAACATGAACCCCAATTACTCCACCTATATGCAGAAATTGGAGGAACTCAGCTCAAGGCAAGAAGAAATAGCATACCAACACAAGGAGAATGTGAAATCCTACATGAGGAGGCTAGGATTTTGGAATCCCAAGGATGCCAAAGCACAAGAAGGTTCCTCCAAGCCAGATGAAGGCGGCTCCTCCCCTTCCAAGAAGAAGGACAAAGGGAAGGGGCTAATGAACTAAAGATGAAGCTGCTCAAGGTTGTTGAGTCCCATGGTTGACACTTTCTAATTTCTGAAATCCTGTTTTAAGCTTTTGTTTGATTTACTCTTTGAATAAGTAATCATGCTAGGATAGTTTATGTTTTATGCTTAATTTTAATTCCTGTTTGAAGTCTTTATGAGTCTTTTAAGTTCACAAGAAAGAAAATGCCATGTATTTCAAGTCTTCATTTCAACATAAATAAAAGTAGAGCATGTCTCCATAAGAGTTACTGTGAGTTGTGCAAAAATAATAAGAGAGACCAAGGCCAAGAAACATCATCAAACAAATTAAGAAATAAGAAACTAAGTGTAGAACCTTGGATGAAAAAAACAAGAAAATGAGTCATGGAGAGCAACTAGTCCTAGAAGGTATAACAAGGGAAGGTTAAGGGGTGTTCCTTGAATATTCATAGAACTAAGAGGTAGTAAGTAATAAAGGCCCAAGGCTCTGAGCATCAACTACTGGGATGGAGAAAGAAATAGTAAAAAGCTCAAAAAGAATTAAAGATCTTAGAAGATGCTTGTGGTGAAGATGTGTCAAGAAGAGACCTGGGCAAGTAAATTCTTAGGGGTGTCTCAACACCTAGTACCCTAAAACTAACTGGTTTGGGAGTGCTAATTGAAAGCCTAATTAAAGGGTTGTCTTGAGATAAAACACTTAGAGTCGTGGTCAAGAAATCAAAACAACCCTTCCTACTTCAAGGTGACAATCAATAGAAAGAACCCCTAAAGCTTATACCTGAAAGAACCCTCAAGGATCCAAGAGTTTTACATGACGTTAAAACATTTATACATGTGTTGAACACTTAGTTTTACTCTTAGTTGTATTGCAAACATTTAAATCCAAGGCCTCAAGTTATAAAGGCTTACTCACATTGATTTGCTTGGGACAAGCAAAGCTTAAGTTTGGTGTTGTGATGACTTGCATCATCTACCCTTTTTTCTTGCATAAAGAAGACCATAAAAGAGCATAAATCTCATTTGATCAGTACAATTCATGCATTATTTGATGAATATTATGGTACACTACTTTGAGATGAGTTGTGCTGAATTTCAGGTGAAAAAGGCATCAAAAATGGGTAGAAGACAAACAAGAAGCTGGGCGTGTGAAACTGGCGTGCCACTTAGGAACAAACGCCACAAAAAAGCACTGGCGTGGCACGCCAGGAGCTAGGCGTGGCACGTCAGTACTAAATTCCAGAGGGGAGATCCAAGCATGCATGTGAGCGTGGCACACCAGGGACTGGGCATGGCACGCTAGTACAAAGTTCCAGGAAGCAACAATGGAGGAAACGAACGGGGCGTGGCATGCCTAACCCATCAACTACTATGGGCGTGCCACTTGAGCAAAGGGGCATGGCACGCCAACTCACCATTCCAAGAAGAACGTCCACTATGGTGTGCCACTTGGTATCGAAGGCGTGGCACGCCAGCTCCAAGAAGTCACTTGGGCGTGCCACTTAAGAACCCAAGCGTGGCACGCCAAGCTTTAAAAGTTCACAAATCCATGGGCCTGCCACTTGAACAGCATAGCGTGGCACGCTGGTACAATAATCCAGAGAAGGGGCTGAAGACAATTGAAGACTGGGCGTGCCACTTGAAGTCGAAGGCGTGGCACGCTAACCTCTCAATCTCACTTAGGCATGCCACTTGAGCAACCAGGCATGGCACGCCAGTGCACAAAGAGACCAAAAGCAAGGAATGGGCGTGCCACTTGGTATCGAAGGCGTGCCACACCAACCCAAGCATCTTACTATGGCATGCCACTTGAAGCTGAGGCGTGGCACGCCAGTCTTTAGGCGTTGCACGTTGGTATATGTTTCCAGAGAGGATGAAGGAGGCCAATTACATAGGGCGTGCCACTTGGTATCGAAGGTGTGGCATGCCACTCACTATTCTTCACTTAGGCGTGCCACTTGAATCCCAGGCGTGGCACGCCAGTGTCATTCAGAGAGCAAAGAAGCATTGGGGCGTGCCACTTGAGTTCGTGGCGTGGCACACCAAATAGAGGAACCACTCACTCACAAAGGGGCGTGGCACGCCAGTCCCTGGGTGTGCCACGCTAGTTCAACTTTCCAGAGAAGCTTAGCCAAGCATAGAGCAAGGGCATGGCACGCCAAACCCTGAGCGTGCCACGCTAGTTCAAGTTTCCAGAGGCAAAGAGAAGTGGAAAAAGACTAGGGCGTGCCACTTGAGCTTGAAGGCGTGGCACGCCAAGGTTGTTAGTGAAGACGAGCGTGCCACTTGAAGGGCTGGGCGTGGCACGCCAAGCTAAAATTGAAGAGCACGTGACACGCCACTAGAGCGCCAATTACACACCAGCTGGGAGGTCACACTTATTGAGCTTCTTTTCCCTCCAAAATGTAATTTTCCTTTTTTACTTTTGTAATTCTTTTATTTTACTAGGAGTAGTATAAATACCTCCAAGGAGTACTGAAGAGGGGGTTGAGCAGTTAATTTTTGATCCACTTTTACACTTCACTTTTGAGTACTTTTCTTTGAGCTATGAGTAGCTAACTTCCCTCTCATTGAGAGAGGGAACTCTGTTGTACTTGATGGATTGATAATAGTAAAATTCTTCTTCTCTTCATCTTCTCTATGATTCGCTAGAAGAAATTTCGTTCTTAATGCTTAGTGTTCAATTATCTTGGAAAAGAGATTGAATGCAATTGGGTTTCATGGGAACCTTGGGAAAGGAAACATGAAACCATGCTTGAAATCCCTTCTCACACTTGAGTAGAATATGGGTTTTGGTGTTTGGATATGTGACATATAATCCTCCCTCTACTTGGACCTATGATGGTGTGTGGTATAATCAGGGACCAAGCATATCTCTCTTCATGAGCAATTAGACCAAGGAATTGGCTATTGATCAAGATCTGAGAGATTGAGTCACCAAGGGATTGAGGCACAATCAATCATGATTGCCAAGAGGTCAATGAGTTGCATGATTGAAGAGGATATAAGCTAGATTTGATCCAAAGAGACAACATCTCCCAATCTCAATGAATTTCCTCATTCTTATCTATCCCTTTCTTTATAGCTTAATTTTACATTCAGTAATTCCCCATTCCCATTTACATTCAAGTCATTTACGATTCTGCACTTTACATTCTGCCATTTCGATTTCTGCACTTTATCACTTTTCTTTATATTCTAATCATTTACGTTTATGTCATTTACAATTCTGCACTTCACAATCTTGTTGATCCGCTTGACTAATTGATCAATCAATTAAAACTGCTTGAAATTGCCAATCTCTGTGGATACAATCCCACTCCACTGTGGGTTATTACTTGACGATAATTTTGGTGTGCTTGCCAAAAGAACTAATTCACCAATTTTGATTGGGGTGTGAATTAGACTCATCATGTTTTATGGCGTCGTTGCCAGAGATTGGCTTAAATTTGACAGTGATTAAATTGATTGGAGAGCTAGATTAAGCAATTTAAATTCCTTGTTATTTTAATTTCTTTTATTTAGCACCTTTTAATTTTTATTTCTACCCTGAGTCCTATTTCTTTCTTCTTTGATTATTTTTATTCATCATCCATATTTCCACTCTTCTAACAGTTCGATTAATTGCACCAACAAAGCTAACCACTAATCTCAACAAGGTTTTTCCCACTACACTTGTTCTCTGCTGGTTATTTGCCAATTGTATGACAGGTAGAAGAGGAGAGACTTCATCTCCCTTTGATAGTGAAATTGAGAGGACCCTCCTTAGGCGAAGGAGGGAAGCAAGAGGCAAAGGCATAATTGGAGAGGAACTAGTGGAGGAAAATCTAGAAACCACCATGGAAGAAGAAGCACATAACCATGTTGAAGAGGAGGCTGGAAATCATGTTGGGCAAGAAAGGAGAGTCTTAGGCTCCTACATCAACCCAAACCCAGGAAATTTTGGCAGTAGCATCCTAAAGCCAACAATTCATGCCAATAATTTTGAGCTGAAGCCTCAGCTCATCACACTTGTTCAGAATAATTGCTCATATGGAGGAAGTGCCCAAGAAGACCCTAATCAACATCTCAACACATTCTTGAGGATATGTGATACTGTAAAGTCCAACGGGGTACACCCTGACATCTACAAACTACTCTTGTTCCCTTTCTCACTCAGAGATAAGGCAGCAAAGTGGTTGAAATCATTCCCCAAGGATAGCCTAACTACATGGGAGGAGGTCTTAAACAGATTCCTTGCAAGATTTTACCCTCTACAAAGAATCAACAGGCTGAGAGCTGAGGTGCAAACCTTCAGACAACAAGATGGAGAAACACTCTATGAGGCATGGGAGAGATTCAAAGATCTGACAAGAAGATACCCACCAGAAATATTCAATGAGTGGGTACAACTACATATCTTTTATGAGGGGCTATCTTATGAAGCAAAGAAGGCAGTGGATCACTCTTCAGGAGGCTCACTCAACAAAAAGAAAACCATTGAAGAGGCCATAGATGTCATTGAGACTGTAGCTAAAAATGAGTATTTCTATGCTTAAGATAGGACTCAAAAGAAGGGAGTGCTAGAACTCAACTCTGTAGATGCTTTGTTAGCTCAGAACAAGGCAATTGCAGCTCAAATAGCAGCTTTAACCAAGAGGATGGAGGCTAATCAAGCCTCAATCATTCAAGACCAAACTCCTCAACAAGAAAGGAATGCACCAAGGGATTGGGGCTCAATCAATCATGATTGCCAAGAGGTCAATGAGTTACATGATTGAAGAGGATATAAGCTAGATTTGATCCAAAGAGACAACATCTCCCAATCTCAATGAATTTCCTCATTCTTATCTATCCCTTTCTTTATAGCTTAATTTTACATTCAGTAATTCCCCATTCCCATTTACATTCAAGTCATTTATGATTCTGCACTTTACATTCTGCCATTTCGATTTCTGCACTTTATCGCTTTTCTTTATATTCTAGTCATTTACATTTATGTCATTTACAATTTGAACTTCACAATCTTGTTGGTCCGCTTGACAAATTCATCAATCAATTAAAACTGCTTGAATTTGCCAATCTCTGTGGATACGATCCCACTCCACTATGGGTTATTACTTGACGATAATTTTGGTGCGCTTGCCAAAAGAACTAATTCACCAATTTTTGAATGGGGTGTGAATTGGACTCATCACTGAGTCATTAGGGGGCATTTCAAGATATAGAAGTCAATGGAAAATGTGAGCGCCTTAATACTTACCAGCACATCTTCAGCAATTCCAACCACTGTGATGATGCTTTTATCTGCTAAAACAAAATGAGCTGCCGACCTTTTTAAGGGAGGAGTCTCATAGCATCATATATAGACAATGGCACAATACTCACGCACGCTCCTAAATCATACATGCAGTCAGAAAATATTACACCCCCAATGGTACAGTTAACCATGCATGGACCTGGATCACTACATTTTTCAGGTATACCTCCCATTAAAGCAGATATAGAACTACCTAAAGGAATAGTTTCTAATTCATTAATTTTATCTTTATGTATGCATAAATCTTTCAGAAATTTTGCATATTTAGGTACTTGTTGAATAACATCAAAAAGGGAAACAGTTACCTCAACCTTTTTGAAGATTTCTACCATTTTGGGATCAAGTTCCGTCTGCTTCCTGGACTTCCTTGCAGGGTGTGAAAATAGAATAGGAATGGCGCCACTTGCAGCTTCTGCATCCCTTGGTGCTCCATTCCTTGGCTGAGCTACTTCTTCTTCAACCATGTCTTGTACTTCCTCTTCCTCTTCAGCATCTTCCACTTCAACTATGTCTTCAACTGGGGCGTGTTCTTGTGGGCTTGGCTACTCCTGATTCCTCTCTTGCAATGTGGTTCCGGACCTCAAAGTGATGGCATTGATGCCACCCTTGGGGTTGGGTAAGGGTGAGAAGAAATTTTACTAGAGCTTGAAGGCTGATTATTGGAAGTATTATTGATCCAATCTGTGAGGCAAGAGCTTGTACAGCAGAGGTCAGACCATTCAAGGTGGAGCTAAGTGTGTTCTCCATGGCCTTTTGTCTTTGCTCAATAGACTGAAGCACTTCGTCATGAGAAGAAGAAGGGTAAGTTATCTGAGGGGCCTACTGTTGGTTGTTCTTAGGTGCTTGGGATTGCCTTAAGTGAGGTGCTTTGTAGGGCTGGTTTTGGTTTTGCTGTCTGTTGTTATTATTCCACCTCTGATTTCCATTGTTGTCTCTGCCTCCTCTGTTGTAGTTATCCCTCCAACCTTGGTTGGAATTATCCCTCCATCCCTGGTTGGAATGGTCTCTCCATCCCTGGTTGGAGTTGTCTTGCCAACCTTGGTTGTAGTTTCCACCTTGGTTGTAATTGCCGCCTTGTTGATTGTACCCTTGATTCGGACGGTCAGAGAAATTGTGAGTAGCTGCCAAGGTGTTATCTTCTTGTTGGAGCTGCAACACTCATTAGTGTAATGACTTAATCAGCACATATTTTGCATACTCTTGAGAAACCAACTGTTGACTTTGTTGTGGTGGGGAGGCTGAGGTTGTTGTTGATTCAGCTGCATCTACTTTAGTAGGTTGGTCATCTCACATATAGCCTGTGTGAAAAGCAGTAGTCTCATTACTAGAGGAAACCTCTGTAACAGCCTTTGAGTGGCTGTTCCTGTGCCTATGATTCCAGGTAGACTCAGCTAGGTCGCTGATCAGTTGCCATGCTTCATCTGCAGTCTTGTACTTTTTCAGGGAACCATTACTTGCACCTTCTAATGTAGTCTTATCCCGAGGCTTCATGCCTTGAGTGAAGTAGCTGATCAATACCAACTTGTCAATCATGTGATGGGGCATGCGTCCAGAAGATTCTTGAAGCGCTCCCAATACTCATAAAGAGTCTCTGATTCGCCTTGAACAATGCAAGAGATCTCTTTCCTTAGTTTATATGTAACTTCAGCTGGAAAGTATTTTTCCAGGAATTCTCTCCTGAGCGTATCCCAGTTGGTAACAGTTGCTTCAGGTTAGGAGTAGTACCACTCCCTCGCCTTTTCCTCAAGAGAAAATGGGAAGGCGGTTAACAGAATAGAAGTTTCATTTGCACCATGATGCCTAACAGTAGAATAGGCTGCCTGAAAATCCCTGAGGTGCTTGATAGGCTCCTGAGCAGGTAAGCCATGAAACTTGGGCATCAAGTTGATTAGTGCAGTCTTCAGTTTAAAATCTGCAGCCAGATTTGGGATGACGCACTTGATACGGTTGCAGTGTAAAATTCGGGGCTGCAGCTTCCTGGAGAGTAATCCTCCTGGGTGCCTGCCATACTATCTACACGTGAATCAACTGAATCAGTAGTAGAAGAGATTATTCTCCCTCAGATGGCGGTTCAGATTCGCCCTCAGATGAGACTGGTGAATCGATAACAATCACTTCACCACCCTCAGAGGCTAACCGACGCCGAGCTCGCCTAATACATGAAAGAGTTCTTTCAATTTCAGGATCAAATGCGGCTAAGCTCGGATCAGGAAACGCGTATTCAATGAGAAAAATATAGCTAAAAAATAAAAAAAATACGCAAATAAAAATTAAAAATATTTACACCAACTAATAATCTAGCGCTATTGCAATCCCCGGCAATGGCGCCAAAAATGACGGACAAGTCAGCCAATAAAATCATATAGAAATACGTTGCGAGTATAGTTTCTTAACCAGCAAAAATCCGCTCATCAATTTAGAAAGGTTGTCACAAAATTAGAATAAAAATACTGGGAGTATGAGTCCTAGGTCGTCTTCCAACGAGTTGACAAAAGGGTGCTATCTTATTAATCAGGAGTTTTCGAGAAATTGAGAGTTGAATGACAGAAAATAAACAATTATGAATTAAAGAGAATTATATATTCAGAATAAAAAGCCTTGACTGGGGGAATGATAATTGAAAGTTCCATCCTTTTTGGAATTCTCTTAAGTGTAGTATAAAGAGGTTGTTACTTTCACTTAGTTAACCCTTACTAAATAAAAGGAAAGTCAAGTGATTGAGCTTACTCTTATTCGCAAAATCCTAGTCCTCTCCCTTGGGAAGGTCTAGCGTTAGTTAAATAGAGAATTAGCCAACAACTTCCAATTTTACTAATTAACTTGAGCATTCCAACTCAAATGTCTCCTTTTAATCAACCCCCATG
>NC_092051.1:108887404-108961124 GCF_003086295.3 Arachis hypogaea | reverse complement strand
ATCCTAGGAAGACTTCTGCCACAGCAAGAGCTGTGATGATGTTGACAGAGGTGAAATAGTCCTTCAATGGAATGAGAACTCCCTTGTATTCAAAACTCAAGGATCTCCCTCTGCAACCATGGAGAGGAAGCAGAAAAAGCTTCTCTCAAAGTAGAGTCAACCAGAGCCCCCACAGTCAAACTCTAAGTTTGGTGTTGGGAGGCCACAACCAAACTCTAAGTTTGGTGTTGAACTCCCATATCCAAACTCTAAGTTTGGTGTTGGAGAGTCTCAACAAAGCTCTGCACATCTGTGAGGCTCCATGAGAGCCCACTGTCAAGCTATTGACATTAAAGAAGCGCTTGTTGGGAGGCAACCCAATTTTTATTTATCTAACTATATTTTCCTTAGTTATATGTCTTTGTAGGTTCATGATCATGTGAAGTCACAAAATAAATATAAAAATTGAAAACGAAATCAAAAACAGCAGAAGAAAAATCACACCCTGGAGGAGCATCTGTCTGGCATTCAAACGCCAGAACAGAGCATAGTTCTGGCGCTGAACGCCCAGAATGGGAGCATCCTGGCGCTGAACGCCCAGAACAAGCATGGTTCTGGCGTTCAATGCCAGAAATGGCAGCAAAGGGGCGTTGAACGCCCAAAATGGGCACCAACCTGGCGCTGAACGCCCAGAGTTGTGTGCAAGGGCATTTTACATGCCTAAATTGGTGCAGGGATGTAAATGCCTTGACACCTCAGGATCTGTGGACCCCACAGGATCCCCACCTACCTCATCATCTCTCTTTCCATTCATGATCATCCCTTCTTTTTTTTTCCATTTACCACTCACCTCCATACACCCAATACCTTCAAAAATTCAACATCTCTCTCCCACCCAATCCCACTCATATGGCCGAATACACACTCCCATCCATCTCCTCCATATCTTCTTCTTATTCTTCTATTCTTTCTTCTTTTGCTCGAGGGCGAGCAACATTCTAAGTTTGGTGTGGTAAAAGCACAGCTTTTTTGTTTTTTCCATAACCATTGATGGCACCTAAGGCCAGAGAAAACCTCTAGAAAGAGGAAAGGGAAGACAAAAGCTTCCATCAAGGGTCTATAGCTCAGTGGTAGAACATTTGACTGCAAATCAAGAGATCCCTGAGATACCTCAAGGGATACATTTCTTCCACACAATTATTGGAAGCAACTAAGGGTGGAACATCAAGAGCACTCCATCATCCTTCATGAAATCAGAGAAGATCTAAAAGCAATGAAGGAGGAGCAGCCAAGGCAAGGAAGAGACATAGAAGAGCTCAAGGACATCACTAAGGTGGACTCATTCCTTGTTCTTACTTTCTCTGTTTTTCATTTTCTATGTTATGTGCTTATCTATGTTTGTGTCTTCATTACATGATCATTAGTAGTTAGTAATTCTGTCTTAAAGTTATGAATGTCCTATGAATCCATCACCTCTCTTAAAATAAAAACTGTTTTAATTCAAAAGAACAAGAAGTACATGAGTTTTGAATTTATCCTTGAACTTAGTTTAATTATATTGATGTGGTGATAATGCTTCTTGTTTTCTGAATGTATGCTTGAACAGTGCATATGTCTTTTGAAGTTGTTGTTTAAGAATGTTAAATATGTTGGCTCTTGAAAGAATGATGACTAGGAGACATGTTATTTGATAATCTGAAAAATCATAAAAATGATTCTTGAAGCAAGAAAAAGCAGCAAAGAGCAAAGCTTGCAAAAAAAAAAAAGGCGAAAAAAAAAATAGAAAGAAAAAGCAAGCAGAAAAAGTCAAAAGCTCTTAAAACCAAAAGGCAAGAGCAAAAAGCCAATAACCCTTAAAACCAAAAGGCAAGGGCAAATAAAAAGGATCCCAAGGCTTTGAGCATCAGTGGATAGGAGGGCCTAAAGGAATAAAATCCTGGTCTAAGCGGCTAAACCAAGCTGTCCCTAACCATGTGCTTGTGGCGTGTATGTGTCAAGTGAAAACTTGAGACTGAGCGGTTAAAGTCAAGGTCCAAAGCAAAAAAAGAGTGTGCTTAAGAACCCTGGACACCTCTAATTGGGGACTTTAGCAAAGCTGAGTCACAATCTGAAAGGGTTCACCCAATTATGTGTCTGTGGCATTTATGTATCCGGTGGTAATACTGGAAAACAAAGTGCTTAGGGCCACGGCCAAGACTCATAAAGAAGCTGTGTTCAAGAATCATCATACTGAACTAAGAGAGTTAATAATACTATTCGAAATCTGAAGTTCCTATAGATGCCAATCATTCTGAACCTCAATGGATAAAGTGAGATGCCAAAACTATTCAAGAGGCAAAAAGCTATAAGTCCCGCTCATATGATTGAAGCTCTGTTTCCTTGATAGTTTGGAATTTATAGTATATTATATTCTTTTTATCCTATTTTGATTTTCAGTTGCTTGGGGACAAGCAACAATTTAAGTTTGGTGTTGTGATGAGCGGATAATTTATACGCTTTTTGACATTATTTTTAGTATGTTTTTAGTAGGATCTAGTTACTTTTAGGGATGTTTTTAATAGATTTTGTGTTAAATTCACATTTCTGGACTTTACTATGAGTTTGTGTATTTTTCTGTAATTTCAGGTATTTTCTGGCTGAAATTGAGGGACTTGAGCAGAAATCAGATTCAAAGGTTGAAAAAGGACTGCTGATGCTGTTGGATTCTGACCTCCCTACACTCAAAGTGGATTTTCTGGAGCTACAGAACTCGAAATGGTGCGCTTCCAATTGCGTTGGAAAGTAGACATCCAGGGCTTTCCAGCAATATATAATAGTCCATACTTTGGCCAAGAATTGACGACGTAAACTGGCGTTCAACGCCAGCTTTCTACCCAAATCTGGCGTCCAGCGCCAGAAAAGGATCCAAAACCAGAGTTGAACGCCCAAACTGGCACAAAAACTGGCGTTCAACTCCACAAATGGCCTCTGCACGTGCAACACTTAAGCTCAGCCCTAACACACACCAAGTGGGCCCCGGAAGTGGATTTATACATCAAATACTTACTCATGTAAACCCTAGTAGCTAGTTTATTATAAAGAGGACCTCTTACTATTGTATTAGACATCTTTGGACGTCTGGTTCTTAGATCAGAGGGGCTGGCCATCTCGGCCATGCCTGGACCTTCACTTATGTATTTTTAACGGTAGAGTTTCTACACTCCATAGATTAAGGTGTGGAGCTCTGCTGTTCCTCAAAGATTAATGCAAGTACTACTGTTTTCTATTCAATTCTTCTTATTTCTCTTCTAAGATATCCATTCGCACCCAAGAACGTGATGAAGGTGATGATTATGTGTGACGCTCATCATCCTTCTCCCTTATGAACGCGTGCCTGACAAACACTTCTGTTCTACATGAATTAAGCTAGAATGAGTATCTCTTAGATCTCCTAACCGGAATCTTCGTGGCGTAAGCTAGAATGATGGCGGCATTCAAGAGAATCCAGAAGGTCTAAACCTTGTTTGTGGTATTCTGAGTAGGATTCAATGATTGAATGACTGTGACGAGCTTCAAACTCGCGAGTGCTGGGCGTTAGTGACAGACGCAAAAGGAGGGTGAATCCTATTCCAGCATGATCGGGAACCGACAGATGAATAGCCGTGCCGTGACAGGGTGCGTGAGCATATTATTCACTGAGAGGAGGGGATGTAGCCACTGACAACGGTGATGCCCTTGCATACAGCCAGCCATGGAAAGGAGTAAGACAGATTGGATGAAGATAGCAGGAAAGCAGAGGTTCAGAGGAACAAAAAGCATCTCCATTCGCTTATCTAAAATTCCTACCAATGAATTACATAAGTATCTCTATCCCTATTTTACTATATAATATTCGAAAACACCATTATCACTTTATATCTACCTGACTGAGATTTACAAGGTGACCATAGCTTGCTTCATACCAACAATCTCCGTGGGATTCGACCCTTACTCACGTAAGGTATTACTTGGACGACCCAGTGCACTTGCTGGTTAGTTGTATCGAAGTTGTGACAATTATGAATTAAGATCAGAGCACCAAGCTTTGGAGCCATTACCAGGATTTGTTCGAGCCTGGAGATCACAATTTCGTGCACCAATCATGAACCTAAGAAAACATGAAAAGCAATAAAAATAAGAATTAGATAAACATTGGGTTGCCTCCCAACAAGCGCTTCTTTAATGTCAATAGCTTGACAGTGGGCTCTCATGGAGCCTCACAGATGTGCAGAGCTTTGTTGAGACTCTCCAACACCAAACTTAGAGTTTGGATATGGGAGTTCAACACCAAACTTAGAGTTTGGTTGTGGCCTCCCAACACCAAACTTAGAGTTTGACTGTGGGGGCTCTGGTTGACTCTGCTTGGAGAGAAGCTTTTTCTGCTTCCTCTCCATGGTTGCAGAGGGAGATCCTTGAGTTTTGAATACAAGGGAGTTCTCATTCCATTGAAGGACTATTTCACCTCTGTCAACATCAATCACAGCTCTTGCTGTGGCCAGGAAAGGTCTTCCTAGGATGATGGATTCATCCTCTTCCTTTCCAGTATCCAGGACTATGAAATTAGTAGGTATGTAAAGGCCCTCAACCTTTACTAATACATCTTCTACTTGTCCATAAGCCTGTTTTCTTGAGCTGTCTGCCATCTCTAGTGAGATTTTAGCAGCTTGCACCCCATAGATTCCCAGTTTCTCTATTACAGAGAGGGGCATGAGGTTTATCCCTGAACCAAGGTCACACAGAGCCTTAAAGATCATGGTGCCTATGGTACAAGGGATTATGAACTTTCCAGGATCCTGTCTCTTCTGAGGCAATGTCAGTTGATCCAGATCACTTAGTTCATTGATGAACAAGGGAGGTTCAACTTCCCAAGTATCAATGCCAAATAATTTGGCATTTAGCTTCATGATTGCACCAAGAAACTTGGCAGTTTGCTCTTCAGTAACATCCTCATTCTCTTCAGAAGAGGAATACTCATCAGAGCTCATGAAGGGCATAAGGAGGTTCAATGGGATCTCTATGGTCTCTAGATGGGCCTCAGAGTCCTTTGATTCCCCAGAGGGAAGCTCCTTATTGATCACTGGACGTCCCAGGAGGTCTTCCTCCTTGGGATTCACGTCCTCTCCTCTCCTCACAGGTTCGGCCATGGCGCTTATGTCAATGGCCTTGCACTCTCCTTTTGGGTTCTCTTCTGTATTGCTTGGGAGAGTACTAGGAGGGATTTCAGTGATCCTTTTACTCAGCTGGCCCACTTGTGCTTCCAAATTTCTAATGGAAGATCTTGTTTCATTCATGAAACTTACAGTGGCCTTAGATAGATCAGAGACTAGATTTGCTAAATTAGAAGCATTTTGTTCAGAGTTCTCTGTCTGTTGCTGAGTTGATGATGGAAAAGGTTTGCTATTGCTAAACCTGTTTCTTCCACCATTATTAAAGCCTTGTTAGGGCTTTTGATCCTTCCATGAGAAATTTGGATGATTTCTCCATGTTGAGTTATAGGTGTTTCCATAAGGTTCACCTAAGTAATTTACCTCTGCTATTGCAGGGTTCTCAGGATCATAGGCTTCTTCTTCAGAAGATGCCTCTTGAGTACTGTTGGATGCAGCTTGCATTCCATGCAGACTCTGAGAGATCATATTGACTTGCTGAGTCAATATTTTATTCTGAGCCAATATGGCATTCAGAGTATCAACTTCAAGAACTCCCTTCTTCATAGGCGTCCCATTACTCACAGGATTCCTTTCAGAAGTGTACATGAACTGGTTATTAGCAACCATGTCAATGAGTTCTTGAGCTTCTGCAGGCGTTTTCTTTAGGTGAATGGATCCACCTGCAGAGGTATCCAATGACATCTTTGATAGCTCAGATAAACCATCATAGAATATATCCAGGATGGTCCATTCTGAAAGCATGTCAGAAGGATACTTTTTGGTCATCTGTTTGTATCTTTCCCAAGCTTCATAGAGGGATTCACCTTCTTTCTGTCTGAAGGTTTGAACATCAGCTCTAAGCTTGCTCAGCTTTTGAGGAGGAAAGTACTTGGCTAAGAAAGCCGTGACCAGCTTATCCCAAGAGTTCAGGCTGTCTTTAGGTTGAGAATCCAACCATAATCTAGCTCTGTCTCTTACAGCAAAAGGGAAAAGCATGAGCCTGTAGACTTCAGGATCTACTCCATTAGTCTTAACAGTATCACATATCTGCAAGAATTCAGTTAAGAACTGAAAAAGATCTTCAGATGGAAGTCCATGAAACTTGCAGTTCTGCTGCATCAGAGAAACTAATTGAGGTTTCAGCTCAAAGTTGTTTGCTCCAATGGCAGGAATGGAGATGCTTCTTCCATGTAAATTGGAATTAGGTGCAGTGAAGTCACCAAGCATCTTCCTTACATTATTATTATTTTCGGCTGCCATCTCCTCTGTCTGTTCGAAAATTTCTGAAAGGTTATCTCTGGATTGTTGTATTTTAGCTTCTCTTAATTTTCTCTTCAGAGTCCTTTCAGGTTCTGGATCTGCTTCCACAAGAATGTTCTTATCCTTGCTCCTGCTCATATGACAAAGAAGAAGGCACAGAAAAATAATAATAATAATGGAGATCCTTTATACCACAGTATAGGGATCCCTGTGTGAGTGGAAGAAGAGGGGGAGACAAAGAATGTAATCTAATGGAAGAAACACAACTGTGAGGATGGAAGAGAGATGAAATGAGATGTTAGGATATGAATGAATAAATAGAATAGGATGGGGGAGGTATAATTTTCGAAAATTATTTTGAAAAGGAGTTAGTGATTTTTGAAAATTGGTTTTTGAAAATTTGTTAGTATTTTTCGAAAATTTTTTTTTTGAAATAAAAATAAAAATAATTAGTTAATTAAAAAGAAATTTTTGAAAAAGGGGGAGATATTTTCGAAAATTAGAAAGAGAGAATTGGTTAGGTGGTTTTGAAAAAGTTAAGAAACAAACAAAAAGTTAGTTAGTTAGTTGAAACAAATTTTGAAAAGATAAGAAGTTAGGAAGTTAGAAAAGATATTTTGAAAAGATATTTTTGAAAAAGATAAGATAAGAAGATATTTTTGAAAAGATATGATAGAAATTAGTTTTGAAAAAGATTTGATTTTTAAAATCTCAATTAATGACTTGATTCATAAGAAATCACAAGATATGATTCTAGAACTTAAAGTTTGAATCTTTCTTAACAAGCAAGTAACAAACTTCAAATTTTTGAATCAAAACATTAATTGATTATGTTATTTTCGAAAATTTGGTATAAAAATAAGAAAAAGATTTTTGAAAAATATTTTTGGAATTTTCGAAAATAACTAAGAATTTTGAAAAAGATTTGATTTTTGAAAAAGATTTTGAAAAAGATAAGATTTTCAAATTGAAAATTTGATTTGACTCATGAGAAACAATTTGATTTTAAAAATTTTTGAAAAAGTCAATCCAAATTTTCGAATTTGATGAGAGAAAAAGGGAAAGATATTTTTTTGATTTTTGAATTTTTATGATGAGAGAGAAAAACACAAAAAAAATGCAATGCATGAAATTTTTAGATCAAAACATGTGATGCATGCAATAATGCTATGAATGTCAAGATGAACACCAAGAACACTTTGAATGTCATGATGAACATCAAGAACATATTTTTGAAAAATTTTTAATGCAAAGAAAACATGCAAGACACCAAACTTAGAATTCTTTAATGCTTACGCACTAAGAATTCAAGAATGCATATGAGAAACATGAAAAGACACAAAACAAAAAATCATCAAGATCAAACAAGAAGACTTACCAAGAACAACTTGAAGATCATGAAGAACACCATGAATGCATGATAATTTCGAAAAATGCAGGATGCACATGCAATTGACACCAAACATATAACATGACTCAAGACTCAAACAAGAAACAGAAAAATATTTTTGATTTTTATGATTTTCTAAATTTTTTTGGATTTTTTCGAAAAATTAATTAAGAAAAGAAAAATAAGGATTCCAAAATTTTTAATATGAATTCCAGGAATCTTGCCATGTTAGTCTAAAGCTTCAGTCCAGGAATTAGACATGGCTCACTAGCCAGCCAAGCTTTCAATGAAAGCTCCAGTCCAAAACACTAGACATGGCCAATGGCCAGCCAAGCTTTAGTCTTTAACACGAGAGTATATTGCTCTTTATAACAAATTGCAAGCCTCAGTCCAAATAAATTTAGACATGGCTTTACAGCCAGCCAGGCTTTACATGCTTCATGAAACACTAGAATTCATTCTTAAAAATCTTGAATAAAATTTTTGAAAACATTTTTATTTATTTAATTTTTTTTTTCGAAAACAGATGAGAAAATTTTAGAAATATTTTTGAAAATATTTTTGAAAAGAAAACGAAAAGAAAATTACCTAATCTGAGCAACAAGATGAACCGTCAGTTGTCCATACACGAACAATCCCCGGCAACGGCGCCAAAAACTTGGTGTTGTTGCCGGGATTGGGATCTCAGACGATTCTTGGCGCCAAACAGGAACAATTAAGTCCCCGGCAACGGCGCCAAAAATTTGGTGCACGAAATTGTGATCTCCAGGCTCGAACAAATCCTGGTAATGGCTCCAAAGCTTGGTGCTCTGATCTTAATTCATAATTGTCACAACTTCGATACAACTAACCAGCAAGTGCACTGGGTCGTCCAAGTAATACCTTACGTGAGTAAGGGTCGAATCCCACGGAGATTGTTGGTATGAAGCAAGCTATGGTCACCTTGTAAATCTCAGTCAGGCAGATATAAATTGATAATGGTGTTTTCGAATAGTATATAATAAAATAGGGATAGAGATACTTATGTAAATTATTGGTAGGAAATTCAGATAAGCGAATGGAGATGCTTTTCGTTCCTCTGAACCTCTGCTTTCCTGCTATCTTCATCCAATCAGTCTTACTCCTTTCCATGGCTGGCTTTATGCAAGGGCATCACCGTTGTCAGTGGCTACATCCCCTCCTCTCAGTGAATAATATGCTCACGCACCCTGTCACGGCACGGCTATTCATCTGTCGGTTCTCGATCATGCTGGAATAGGATTCACCCTCCTTTTGCGTCTGTCACTAACGCCCAGCACTCGCGAGTTTGAAGCTCGTCACAGTCATTCAATCATTGAATCCTACTCAGAATACCACAGACAAGGTTTAGACCTTCCGGATTCTCTTGAATGCCGCCATCATTCTAGCTTACGCCACGAAGATTCCGGTTAAGAGATCTAAGAGATACTCATTCTAGCTTATTTCATGTAGAACGGAAGTGTTTGTCAGGCACGCGTTCATAAGGGAGAAGGATGATGAGCGTCACACATAATCATCACCTTCATCACGTTCTTGGGTGCGAATGGATATCTTAGAAGCGAAATAAGAAGAATTGAATAGAAAACAATAGTACTTTGCATTAATCTTTGAGGAACAGCAGAGCTCCACACCTTAATCTATGGAGTGTAGAAACTCTACCGTTAAAAATACATAAGTGAAGGTCCAGGCATGGCCGAGATGGCCAGCCCCCTAAAACATGATCAAAGGATCATAAGGTAATCCAAAGATCCAAAGATGGTCCAAAAGACTAGTAAAAGGTCCTATTTATAATAAACTAGCTACTAGGGTTTACATGAGTAAGTAATTGTTGCATAAATCCACTTCCTGGGCCCACTTGGTGTGTGTTTGGGCTGAGCCTGAGTGTTGCACGTGCAGAGGCCATTTGTGGAGTTGAACGCCAGTTTCTGTGCCAGTTTGGGCGTTCAACTCTGGTTTTGGATCCTTTTCTAGCGCTGGACGCCAGATTTGGGCAGAAGGCTGGCGTTGAACACCAGTTTACGTCATCAATTCTTGGCGAAAGTATGGACTATTATATATTGCTGGAAAGCCCTGGATGTCTACTTTCCAACGCAATTGGAAGCGCGCCATTTTGAATTCTGTAGCTCCAGAAAATCCACTTTGAGTGCTGGGAGGTCAGAATCTAACAGCATGAGCAGTCCTTTTTCAACCTCTGAATCTGATTTTTGCTCAAGTCCCTCAATTTCAGCCAGAAAATACCTGAAATCACAGAAAAACACACAAACTCATAGTAAAGTCCAGAAATGTGAATTTAACATAAAAACTAATGAAAACATCCCTAAAAGTAACTAGATCCTACTAAAAACATACTAAAAACAGTGTCAAAAAGCGTATAAATTATCCGCTCATCAGCCATGCAGTGACAGCGCATCGGACCATTTTCACAGAGAGGACGGGATGTAGCCACTAACAACGGTGATGCCCAATATACAGCTTGCCATGGAAAGGAGTAGAATTGATTGGATGAAGACAGCAGCAAAGCAGAGGTTCAGAGGAACGAAAGCATCTCTATACGCTTATCTGAAATTCTCACCAATGAATTACAGAAGTACCACTATCCTATTTTATATTTTATTTATCTTTTACTTATCAATTCATAAAATCAATTTAATCCGCCTGACTGAGATTTATGAGATGACCATAGCTTGCTTCATACCAACAATCTCTGTAGGATTCGACCCTTACTCACGTAAGGTATTACTTGGACGACCCAGTGCACTTGCTAGTTAGTTGCGCGAAGATTGTGAAGTTATGTTTGGACCATGGTATTGTGCACACGTTTTTGGAGCCATTGCCAGGGAATCAATTTCGAACAACAATTTCACATCTAGATCACAATTTCGCACACCAGTCGTCCAAGTAATAAACCTTACGTGAGTAAGGGTCGATCCCACAGAGATTGTCGGCTTGAAGCAAGCTATGGTCACCTTGTAAATCTCAGTCAGGCGGATTCAAATGTATTAAGAGATTATAGTGTACTAAAAGATAATTAAAATAGGATAGAGATACTTATGTAATTCATTGGTGAGAATTTCAGATAAGCGTATAGAGATGCTTTCGTCCCTCTGAATGTCTGCTTTCCTGCTGTCTTCATCCAATCCTTCCTACTCCTTTCCATGGCAAGCTGTATGTTGGGCATCACCGTTGTCAATGGCTACTTCCCGTCCTCGCAGTAAAAATGGTCCAAGATGCTCTGTCACGGCACGGCTATTCATCTGTCGGTTCTCGATCATACTGGAATAGGATCCATTGATCCTTTTGCGTCTGTCACTACGCCCAGCACTCGCGAGTTTGAAGCTCGTCACAACCATCCCTTCCCAGATCCTACTCGGAATACCACAGACAAGGTTTAGACTTTTCGGATCTCAAGAATGGCCATCCATGGGTTCTAACTTATACCACGAAGACACTAATAACTCGGACTCGGTCCCCTGTATTAGATATCCAAGAGATATCTATTCAATCTAAGGTAAAACGGAAGTGGTTGTCAGGCACGCGTTCATAAGTTGAGGATGATGATGACTGTCACGATCATCACATCCATTATATTGAAGTGCGAATGAATATCTTAGAAGCGGAATAAGTTGAATTGAATAGAAAAAACAGTAGTACTTTGCATTAATCTTTGAGGAACAGCAGAGCTCCACACCTTAATCTATGGTGTGTAGAAACTCTACCGTTGAAAATACATAAGTGATGAAGGTTCAGGCATGGCCAAATGGCCAGCCCTCACAAAAGTCTAAGATAGCATAAAACGAATCAAAGATCCCCTACAAAGATAGTAAAAAGTCCTATTTATACTAAACTAATTACTAGGGTTTACAGAAATGAGTAAATGATGCAGAAATTCACTTTCGGGGCCCACTTGGTGTGTTCTTGGGCTGAGCATTGAGCTTTACACGTGTAGAGGTCTTTCTTGGAGTTGAACGCCAGTTTGTAACATGTTTCTGGCGTTTAACTCCACTTTGCAACCTGTTTCTGGCGTTTGACTCCAGAATGCAGCATGGAACTGGCGTTCAACGCCAGTTTACGTCATCTATCCTTAATCAAAGTATGGACTATTATATATTGCTGGAAAGCCTTGGATGTCTACTTTCCAACGCAATTTAGAGCGCACCATTTGGAGTTCTATAGCTCTAGAAAATTTACTTTGAGTGCAGAGAGGTCAGAATCCAACAGCATCTGCAGTCCTTCTTCAACCTCTGAATCTGATTTTTGCTCAAGTCCCTCAATTTCAGCCAGAAAATACCTGAAATCATAGAAAAAACACACAAACTCATAGTAAAATCCAGAAATATGAATTTTAATTAAAAACTAATAAAAATATACTAAAAACTAATTAAATTATACTGAAAACTATGTAAAAACAATGCCAAAAAGCGTATAAATTATCCGCTCATCACTTGGTTTTTGAGTTTTTCACTTACTTTCGTCCATCATGTCCTAAATCCTAATGGAGTGTACAAGTTTGGTTGTTGTTGCAGCCAGCTCAAGTGTAATTACTAGTAGATTTAGTGTTAATGGTGGTCAAGCCCAACTCAACTTTGCTCTCAATTTGTTGGAGTACACAACTCAACACAACACACCACACTACATTCCAATTCCTGTGAAAGAATTCATGTGTTGTTCTTGTTAATGATATGGGTTTTGGCACAGCTTGATAGATGGTGAGTGGTGTGGTGAGTAGTCAATGCTATCCTCTCTCTCAATCTCTCTATCTCTTTCACTTTCACAGCTAGCTCCTTTGCTGGTCTTAAGTTGTTCATCATAGATTGGGGGTGGAGGAGAAACGATAACGTTTTGGTTCTTGGGGACTAATACGTCCTCTTTTCAAAAGTCCATCCCACATGGCAGCCCGTAACGGCCAGGTCAGCGCCACGGGAGCCACGTCACCGTTTTCCGTCAGGGCAAACGGAGCGACTCTAACGGAGGGTAAATATGTCCATTTTTTTGGGGGTCAGGAACATTAAAGTATTTTCCAATCTTCGGAGACGAAAATGTCCGCGAAAAAAAGATCAGGACGAATTTGTCCTTTACTCAGAAATTAATTTGTTGGCTTCTTGTTAGTCTCTGACCTACATCTTTGTTGGTGTTTATGTTTTTTCAGTGACCTGCACTTATGACTTATGCACTTCCACTGCCTATTATTTGACTGGCATTTTATTCACTAGATTTATGATTTATCTAGGCTTAATATATTTTTTCTTATAATTAATTATTAATTTTGATTTTATCCTTAGTAAAAATATTTTAGAAACATTTATTTTTGGTTGCATAAAATTTATCTTGTATATAGGTCCAATTTTTTTTTTAAAAAAATTCTGTAATTCTTAAGAGTAGTTATGATAATTTAGTTTTAAAAGATCATTCAAATTATTGTTTCAAAACGAATTAAGTTAAATCATTACAATTTTATTAGAGACTTAGACCAAATATGTTAACGTAATATATTCTTGGAAACAATATGTTTAATTTTCATATATATTTATATCTATACCATTCAGTAAAAATCCATCATAGGTAGTGAGTATAGTTTAACTAAAACCTTTAATTTTTATTCTAAAGTATATATAAAAAAAAGTTAAACTCTTGTAAAATTAAGAAAATGAATTCAGCATTTGAGCTGAGAGTAATTTGTCCCCGCAAATTAATTTTATTATCACATTTTAATTTTTAACAATAGAAGAAATAAAAAAAAAACAGCAATAAAAAAATATCTGTGAACCGACAGGTTCAAAAGGAGGGAAACCAACAACGGCTTATCCTTTGCTTTGAAACACACAACACAATCTCTTCTCTCTGTCTCATTTCAATGGCAGTGTCTCCTCCTCTTCCAAGCCAGTCTTTGGAAGCTGAATTTGAAGCTCAGAACTCTGAATCCCCACTCTTGCAAATTGGAAATGATGGCCTCACTAAACGTGTTATAAGGAAAGGTCTCACTTGGCAAACTCCATTCTTTGGAGACGAAGTTGAAGGTTACCCACTGTTTTATACCACTTCATATGCTTCACTTATCTTTCTCCTTTTCTTGTTTTGTAGTCTAGTTCATACTTAATTTTTCAGCTTTATCACCTTTTTGATATTGAGTTCTAATACTAAAGCTCATAGTTACATGATTCACCAATTAGAAAGCATAACGCATACCAATTCGCATGTACTGGGTACCAATTTATCTGCATAGCAAAATGCCATATGTATATTTTTCACGTAAAATATTCTACATATGGCATATGGCGTATCTGTTTTCGTACCGGAACATATTGCGTATGTAACTATGCTAAAGCTAACATTGTCTTTTCTTCCTTCAGTTAATTTCAGAGGACAAGTTGAAAATGGAGCATCTCTTGAATCCAGTTATGATAAAGGGTCCTCGTTTCGTTTCAAATTAGGCCAATGTAATATGCACTTCCATACTTCATAATATCTTCATAATGTTCTCAGTTTACAAAGTTACATATAAATTTACTTGCTAGTGTATAAATTCAGTGATAACTATTAAAAATGGAACTTCACAATGTGGATAATGAAATGGAAATTGAATTCCATGCTATTATTTCTATAATCAGGTGAAGTTATCAAGGGTTGGGATGAAGGAGTTGGGAGCATGAAGAAAGGGGAGAGAGCAATCTTCAAAATGCCACCTAACTTGGCGTATGGGGAAGTAGGGTCTCCACCACTGGTTCCTCCCAACGCGACTCTCATTTTCGAAATCGAATTGCTATCTTGGAATACCATTAGAGACTTGAATGGTGATGGAGGAATCATCAAAAAGATTCTAAAAGAGGGAGATGGATGGGCTACCCCTAAAGACGCTGATGAAGTTCTAGGTACACTCTGCTTTTTTCTTATGTTTCCTTTTTAATTTATATAAAGATAAAGTATAGAAAATTAATTTTTAGTTAGTCAACATTAGTCAACTTTTTCTTAGAATTTATAATTTAGGGTCTAAAGTTAAGAGTTTGTGATTTAGAGTCTAAAATTTAAGATAAACAAAATAATTTTAAAAAAGATGAGCTGATATTGGCCGAAAAAGAATTGATTCCTTATCATTACTCAAATATAATTCGAGTAAACCTCAACCCTCTCGTCCCTAACCAAAAACACAGGGACAAAGTAGTCTTTCAAGATTTGAAAGTGGCGAATTGGTGATTGTTTACAGTGAAATATGAAGCAATGCTAGAGAGTGGCATGCTTGTCTCTAACTCTGACCAAGGTGTGGAATTTAATGTAAGTGAAGGTAAGGTTTAGTGCTGTATGTACTTGGTTTCAGAATTTATTTTATTTTCTTAGTTGTTCAAATAAAATTGATTCAAAACCTCAACATTATTGTGTACTGGATCAGGCTATCTATGTCCTGCCATGAGTGTAGCAGTTAAGACCATGAGAAAGGGTGAGGTGGCAGAGCTAGCTTTGAAATTCTCTTGTAAGTTAATCAAAATTCAAAATTTATTTCAGATGAAATATGAATAATGTATTTCCAAGTTATTACTTTCCTATTTTCTTTGTGTTGTGTTATACTCTCTGCTTCAAAATAATTGTAATCTTGATTAATTTGTTCTATTAAAAAATTAATATATTAGTATGTTTAGCCATAGACTGATATTAACTTAACTTTGTAGATGGAATCATTCAAAATCCAGATAGAATCAAGGAGCCTGATGGTTTTCTCCAACCGGATTTCAAGATAATAACCATCAAACTAGAGTTAGTATCATGGAAAATTGTGACCGATGTCACAGGCGATAAGAAAATATTGAAGAAAATTAAGAAATCTGGTGAGGGGTTCGATCGTCCCAACGAAGGATCTCATGTGAAAGGTAACTTGTATCTCAAGAAAATGAGCTTCTGTACATCTAATACATGAGGCTCCTATTATCTTGGTATTGCAGACGAAGTTGAAGGATGAACTGTTAGACTCTTGCTATCTTAATTCTCAAGTTCTAAATTAATGTTTTCAATTGGTTGCAGTTATATATTCATGTAAACAAAAAGATGGAACAATTATTCAGAAGAAAGGATCAGAGGAAGAACCTTTTGAGTTCACAATTCAAGAAGGTATGCTTTTTCTGTCATACTTGAAATTTATGTTTGATAAAAAAAAAATTGCTACATACTATTAAAAATTTTATAATGAAAAAATTTAGGGTTCAATTCTTGTTAGCCAGATTATTCTTTTAAATAAAAAGTTTAGAATTTAGTACAAGATAAGATAGATCTGTGTATAGCCCACACTTCAAAACCAAAATAAATAAATAAAAAATCATGTGCAAGTAAATATGTTAAATATAAAATTATTCATTAATACTATCAGTTTAATTTTGGCTTGTTTTATTTTATTTTTCCAGGACAGGTGCCTGAGGGTCTAGAAAGAGCAATAATGACAATGAAAAAAGCAGAACAAGCTCTTGTGACTATCAGTGCTGATTATTTTAGTGACAACAATTCACAGGGAGAAGGAGAAGACACACCTAACAATAACAATAATAGTAATAATAAAGTCCTTTACTATGAAGTTGAATTGGTTGATTTCGTTAAGGTTAGTTGATTGAGACGAATTATTTATAATAATTACTTTTACTTCTCACTTATGATATGCTCAAATCAAATTTCTTTAATGTTTAAAGGAGAAACCATTTTGGAAGATGGACAACCAAGAGAAATTAGAAGCTTGTGAGAAGAAGAAGCATGATGGGAATTTGATGTTTAAGGCTGAAAATTTCAGGCGTGCATCCATGGAATATGAAAAGGTTAGTTGATTAATTAGTTAGTTATATACATATACTATATACTGTGGAATTATTAATGAGTTAATGATATATTTTTATTGATTTGATACTGTATAGGCTGTAAAATGCATAGAGTTTGATCATTCATTCAGTGAAGATGAGAAGAGTCATGCAGATACGTTACGGTTATCATGTAACTTGAATAATGCTGCTTGTAAACTCAAATTGGGGGACTACACTGAAGCTTCCAGATTATGCACAAAGGTATCCTCTCATCCTCTTAATAATATGAGCTAATTTATATAAATTTTAATTTGAAAATAAAGCTTAAAAAAAGTTGATTTTTTTTAATATCTTTTTTTCCTCAAAAGAAAAACAAAAAACATTGAATAGAGAGTGGATTCACTTTCATGTGTCCTATATTATATATCTCATCCTAATACAAAATCAAAGCATTTGATTATAGATGTTGTTAAAATATAATTATTCATGTGTCTTTTTTTATCGGTTTAAATCTTTTAAAAAATTTGTTTCATGACATATAATATCAGAACTTTTATAACTTAAAACTCTGAAATTCGATTCTTATTGACTTAAAAAAAGTTATTTTAAGATAAGACAAATAAAAAAAAGAAAAAAAAGCTAAGCAAAAAATTACGCAAACCAAAAAGAAATCTATTAAATCAAAGAATAGTGAAAGAATTGGAATGAATTCGATGGATTCATTGCACTATATATATATATATATATATACAAGAGGTGTGGTTGTTGGTGTAGACAACACTACAATACAGAAGATGTGGTTGTTGGTGTAGGCAACACTACAATACAAAAGATTTTATTCACTGTGAACTATAACTAACTACCTATAACTTGAACTAACTTAACTAATTAATAAATAACAACCTAACACTAACATCCCCCTCAAGTTAGAGCATACAAATTGTATGTTCCTAACTTGGACATAAGAAAGTAAAATTGAGGTGGAGGGAGAGCTTTAGTTAGAATATCAGCTAGTTGATGTTTAGTAGGTACATGAATCAATCTAATGGTGTCAGCTTCAATCTTCTCACGGATGAAATGGCAGTCAATTCAACATTTTTGGATCTCTCATTAAAGGTGGGATTTGATGCCAATTGAAGAGCAGAGATGTTGTTGCAAAATAACATGGCCGAATCGACTTGGACTCTAAAGAACTAAAGTAAACCAATTAACCAAATAACCTCACAGCTAGGATGAGCCATGGACCTATATTCGACTTCGGTGGAGCTCCTAGAGACTATTATCGCTTCTTGCTCTTCCAAGCAATGAGAGAGTCACCTAAGAAGGCACAGTAGCCTGTAGTTGATCTCCTTGTGTCGAGACAACTACCCCAATCAACATCAGAGTATATGGACAGGGTGAGTTGGGAAGCAGCTGAAAATAGAATCCCTTGGCCTGGTGCATTCTTAAGGTACCTTAATACTTGGTGAGCAGCTTGTAAATGAGGCATCCGCGGGTTAGACATGAATTGTGCCAGTTTAGTGACAGCAAAGGTAATGTCTGACCGGGAGATAGTGAGGTACATGAGGCGACCAATGAGTCTCCTATATGCAGAAGCATTAGAGATCGGATCACCTTCTTTAGCTCATAATTTGAGATTGGCATCCAAAGGAACTGTTGCTGGCTTGCAATCCAAGAGGTTGGTGTCTTCTAGCAAAGAGAGTGTATACTTGAGCTGTTGGCGAGTTCCAAGCCTAAAAAGAATTTTAAGTCCCCCAATATTTTGAGTTTAAAAATGGATTGCAGCTTTAATTGGACTTTGGTCACCATATCAAGGCTAACTCCTGCAATTATGATGTCGTCTACGTATTCCAATAGGAAGGTTACAAAATCACTAGAACCTGTTGAGAATAAGGAGTAGTCACTCTTGCATTGAGTGAAACTATTTTGCTTAAGAGTTGAGCAAAATTTGTGAAATCACTGTCTCGAAGGTTGTCTAAGCCCATAAAGTGACTTTGTAAGCCTACATACCAGGCCTTTCTTGCATTCGAGATGCCCTATTAGAAATTCCATATATACCTCTTCATCCAAATCCCTATTGAGAAGTGCATTATTGATGTCCAATTGGATTAAATGCCACTTACGCACTGCTGTAATGCCTAGTAGAACTTGTACAGTGGTGACTTTAGCTACAAGGCTAAAGGTATCTTTAAAATCGATTCCTGCTTGTTGTGTGTATCCCTTGACTACTAATCTTGCTTTGTACCTTTCTAAACTCCCATAAGCTTTTAGTTTGGCTTTGTAAACCCATCTGCACCCTATGGCAACTTTGGTGGGTGGTAAAGGAACCAATTTCCAAGTGCTGTTAGACTCCAAAGCCTCAAGTTCTTCTTTCATTGCAGTCCTCCATTCCTCATGTTTAACTGCTTGATGGTAAAATTGTGGTTCAGGAATAAGATTGGCTTGGTAAATAGAATGATAAGTGTGGTTCAATCTATGGTTGTTGAAGAAGTTTGAAATCAGGTAAGGAGATTTATTATGACAAATATAGGCATGAAGGTAAGAGGGAGTATGTTTAGTTATGTGGGATCTTCTAGGTTGGATGGAAGTAGAAGGTGAGGTTTGGTTTTCTATAAGAGGGAGTATTTGGGATTGATTATTGGTTGTAGTTAGTGATTGAGGTATCTCAGGTACGGTTGGGATTGTTTGAGCATTAGGCAACGGTTCAGAATCTAATATTGGATTGGGGAGGACAAAGTCAAAGAAGATGTTAGGATGGATCTTGAGGCAATTGAGACTCTCCTCCAATGAAATTGTGTGCTACTTGCCTCAGACCATGCATGGATGGACTTCTTCCTCTATTATAATTTAGTGGAAAACCATGAAGCTTGAAACACTTATCAATTGTATGATAAAAAATTCCACAATAAGAACAAAGAGGCCTGTCCTTTTTCACATTCCCTCTTCCTTTGCCTGATTGTGGAGGCACATGCTAATTTCTTGCAAAGAAAGTAAGTTGAGTTGGGGTTGAGGGTGCTCCAATCACCTTGTACTTCTCTTCTTGGACTACTAGGGACAGGACCTTGTTGATTGATGGTAGAAGCTCCATCAATAGAATTTGTTCTCAAATCTGAGCATAGGAATCATCTAACCCCATTAGAAAATAATGTACGTACTCGTCTTGTAGAAAAGCTTGCATTGGCCATGAATCAGCACAATTGCAAGGAATTGGATGATATGAGTTGAGTTCTTCCCAAAGAACTTTATCTTTGTGAAGTATTGTGAAACCGTCATCGAACCTTGACTCAAGTTCACTAACTTTCGCTTGAGTTCAAAAATTCTTGGACCATTGCCATGTTGAAACCTTTCTTTGAGATCATTCCACAGCTCTTCAGCTGAAACAGTATAAACCAGAGATGTTGCAATTTCTTTGGACACCATGAGAATTCAGGTGCTAACTATATCATTCACACATTGCCATATATCGAATTTCTCGGCATTAAGCTCAGGATCTGGACGCAATACTGGTGCACGAATCCCCATACCTTTGTACAGCTGTACCAGCAAGTGCACTAGGTCGTCCAAATAATACCTGAGCAAGTCAGAGTCGATCCCACGAGGATTATGGTTTGAAGCAAGCTATGGTTATCTTCCAGGTCTTAGTCAGGCAAAATCAAAAGGTTGTTGGTTGGATTGATTTAAGGGCAATCAGTAATAGGAATATAGTTGAGGATTGAAGTTGCTTTGTCTTTCTGAATTAACTCTGGTAGTACTATTTCCTTTGCTTGTGAATAATTTATTCAATGGCAGGCTGTATGTGATTGACGCTAGTTTGAGCAGCTGCCAATACTCCTCCAGATCTGAACCCCAGGATTAGTGCGGATCCATTCTGATTGAGGGTGAAGCTTCTGCAGTTCATTCTCCTTGATGATCCTACTCAAAACGCCACAGATAAGGTCAAATCTTCCAAATCGGAGGATGTTGTGCCTTTGGTTCTAGCCTCTATCACAGAGACTCTAATCTTCCCGTAAATTGGCTGAACTGATGTCTCGAGAAGTCCCCAACAAAGTCATGGATTAGCCGTCTGAGAGATGTATAGACAAGCTGGTGGTTCATCATTGTCCGATGAAAGATGCACTCTGAACCCATGTAGAATGTGATAACCTTATGTCATTTCAACGCATTCATATTGATGAAGAATGAATATACATATTAGAATTAATCAAACACGGATCAAAGAGAAACAATAATACTTTTATTAATTCATAGGACTCAGCAGGGCTCCTCCCCTCAACCTAGGAGGTTTAGAAACTCATACTGAAAGGAGATACAATGTGGTAAACAAAAATATGATGTAAAGTGGCTTAAGATCCTTAACAAAGAGTGATCTTCTACTTTAAATACTAAACTAATGACTAATAAGGGTAAAACAGTCTTCTTAGTGCTAAAATTCACTTATGGGGCCCACTTGGTGAGTGTTTGGGCTAAGCTTTAATGAGATCCACGTGCTATGAGGTCTCTAGGGCATTGAACGCTGGCTAGGGGGTCTTGTCTAGGCGTTTGGATGCTGGTCTCTGCTCTTTGGGCGCTGGACGCCTGGAAAGGTACAGGAGGCTGGCATTGGACGCCAGTTTTGGGCTTTCTAATCTGAAGCAAAGTATGAACTATTATACATTGCTAGAAAGTTCTGGAAGCCACCTTTCCATAGCCATTGAGAACGCTCCATTTGGACTTCTATAGCTCTAGAAAAGCTCTTCCGAGTGCAACGAAGTTAGATCCAGACAGCATCTACAGTGCTTTCTTTGTCTCTGAATCAGACTTTTGCTCCAGCTCCTCAATTTCAGCCAGAAAATACCTGAAATTGCATAAAAACACAAAAACTCAAAGTAGAATCCAAAAATGTGAATTTAACACTAAAACCTATGAAAACTTAATAAATACTAAACAAAACCTACTAAAAACTATATAAAAATGATGTCAAAAAGCGTATAAAATATCCGCTCATCAGATACTGAACCATTGATGAATCCAAATTTGCACTTAGCGTTGAGGGCTTTTTTCATGGCTATACTCCATGAGTTATAATTCTCTTTGGTGAGTTGTTAAGTAACTAGAGTGAGTCCTGATTGGTCTGTAGAGGACAAGAAAAATGGATTTGCTATGGATAAATTTGTTCTTGAGTAAAGAACGGTCTTTCACACTCGATCTCATGATCGGAACCCTAACTTCTTCAAATAATGAAATTTAATCTGAAGAAATGACGCAGCTCTCATAAACTCTATTGGAAGAGTTCGAGTGTGAGGAAGAAAAGAAATGGAGAAAGAAGAGAAAGAATAAGAGAAAATGAAGGAAAATGAAGGAAAATTGAAGAAGGAAGAATGTGGAAGATGAGAAAAAAATGATAGCGTCTTATACCATATTGAATCAAAGAATAGTGAAAGAATTGGAATGAATTCGATGGATTCATTGCACTATATATGTGGTATATATATATACAAAAGGTGTGGTTGCTGGTGTAACACTACAATACAAAAGATTTTATTCAATGTGAACTATAACTAACTACCTATAACTTGAACTAACTTAACTAATTGATAAATAACAACCTAACACTAACAAAGTCTTGTATGATGAGACATGTTAAAGATATAATTATTTATGTGTCTCCTTTAATCAGCTTAAACTTTGAAAAAAAAAAGTTTCATAACGGTTCTAATACAACTAATAATAATGCCCTTGATTGTGTAGGATGCACAGAACGAATGAATAAATTAGTTAATTAAATGGAAATGAAGTTTCTATTGAATGTATCATGAGAAATTCTAAAAATATATATCGTTTGCATAATAATACAGAGTTAACTAAATTGTATTCAATAAATTAATGAAATTTTTGTGTATATTTTGAATGAATTTCAGGTACTAGAGAAAGACCCTTTAAATGTGAAGGCTCTATACAGAAGATGCCAAGCATACCTGAAAACATCAGATTTGGAGAAAGCTGAGGTTGATATTAAAAGAGCACTCATTATTGATCCAAATAACAGGTAAATTCTCTATATTAATTAGTTTTTGCAATTTCAAACTCTGCATTTTTCAATTAATATTTATAATAACTATTCCTTTGAGAATTCTATCATACTCCCAAAAACCTAGTGCATCATGCACCAAGCTAAGATATATAATTCAATTGACCTGAATCTATACCATTGAATTATGGTACATGATGCACCAAATTGAGGTTGGTACATCCAATACATTATTTTCCCTTTTTTCCCTTTTTTTTTGTAGTTCTATTTGAATAATAATTAATAATTATCTGTTACATTACTTGGATTGGCTTATTATCAGAGACATTAAAGTTGAGTACAAAGAGTTGAAGCTCAAGCAGAAGGAATACAATAAATATGAATCCAACATCTTCGGCACAATGTTTTCAAGGATGAGCTAGCTAGTTAATTCCAACAAAGTGATGATTTTGTCTTCCTCGATACATGTTTTCGTCTATTGGTTTTGATTTAACAATATTTATACACTCAAAAATGAATGTCTATATGCGATGTTAGCCTTAAACGAGACCACAAAAATGCTAAGTAAAAAACAACTAACTTTAAGAATTATACGGGATAACACACAAAAACAATAAAAATATGTATTATGGGTCTCACAAAACAAATTGAAAATGAGTCTCATGTAGTATTATAGTACAATACTACATGAAAATTATTATTCAAGTATATATGTAAGGATGTAACTCGTATATTATTCAAGTGAAACTAACAAGCTCACCAATGATTATTAACTCAACATCATTATTGTTTAAACATGAACGATGACAAACAGTTATATTATTATTTCGAGTAATGCAATCCCCTCGTTTGCAAATTGTTAGAGAAATTGACTGCAAACCTCTTGGTCGTAATTTGGACAAACATCGCAATTTGGACAAACATAATCTCTGCAACAATCTGGATTTGAATATTTGTCAATGCATGTATCATCTCCTTCAATACATTTGTTACTCATTTGATTTGATTGCATTAATTATTTCACAACTACAACAAAAAAAAAAATTTAAATACATTTAATTAATGAAAAGACATGACTTGTAGGGTAATTATAGTATTTACATTGCTTTAGATCTAAAAAATTACTATATAAACGACAAGTATCAAAGATTTTTTTATTTAAATAAATTAAATATATTATTTATCGAAATTTATAATACACAGAATACCTATATATATATATATCGGGTACTGTGATCCAGATCACATTAAACATTTATTTCGGATATTTAGTCACCAATTACCTTGATTTAATGAAAATTGAAATGCATTTCGGGTGCAACCAGGGTATGGCACAATGCGTTTAATGCCAGTGTATCTAGAACACATATATTATTTAACGATTTAACTACAGTATTACGTATTCGTGTTATTCTACTCGTATGATTAGTTAAATATTCGATTCAAAAATATAATTTGTAAGTATAAAAATATAATTTTTTAAAATAATAAAAATTAATAATATTATTTGGGTCGATTTAAAAAATAAAAACTGATATATTTTGTTACTATTTTTAATACGTATGAAATTTTAAATCACTAGTTTTAAATTAGTGGAGGGACGCAATTTCACATAAATTTTAAATTAGACCACATTTAAAAGTAATTTTAAGTTGATATTTTTGAATAAAATTAATTAAATTGATAAAAAAATTAAATGAATAGTATTTAAATTGTAATAAATTATACTAGTTTTAAAAATATTTAGATAGTTAAAATTTGAACTGGTTTAGTGTTAATCCAATTTTACTCTAAACCATTGACATCTAGAATTAAGGTGAAATTAATAACAACTTTTAATTCCAATCATCCACTACTCTCAACGTGTACACTTTTAATTCACACACTTCTAATTCACATTGGAAACCTTAGTCAGTCAAACAAAATAAAAGGTTCTTGGATTGAAATAATTCATAAGTAGTAATTCGATCTAAATAATAATAAATTTATACCGATTTTTACTTTGTAAAGCAATCTAAATCATCTATAAATATTTTTTTTTATTTTGGGATTACGGGTTTTGGTAAATAATATATTTAATTTATTTAAATAAAAAAATTCCAAGAACCCAATATCAAATAAGTTATCATGTACTTGTGTATAAATATATGTGTTATTTAATTTATTTTTAACATGTATTGTATTTTAATATGTATTTTATACAAGTATATCATGAATAATTTTTCTTAAAAATTTAAACTAATAAAAAAAGACACATAAATAATTATATTTATTATAACACGTTTCTTCTAGCAAGAGTCTTTCTTATGTTTTTTTGAATTTTTTTTTGTATAGATTTTTTTCTTTGTTTTTTATTGGTCTTATATTATTATTTTTTTTTTGGATTTCTCAAGAATCGAACTCTAAACTTTCAAGTCATAAAAATTTTCATACTATATCATAAAAATACCTTCCTTAAGAGTTTAAGCTTATAAGAGGAGGCACAAATGGTTATATTTCTAATTTAATAAGATAACTATTAGACCATTTGGCTAGTACTCCCAAGAGTACTCTACAGACAAACAGACCCAAGTAAAATGATCAACAACTCTACATTTTTTTCATTATATCACATATTTATTTTTGCCTTCTTTTATTCTTTTAGAATGTGTGAGTCAGCTTGTATTCTTTATTTTGTTAGCATCCTATTAGAATATGCCACAAATTAAAAAGATGTGCTAGATATAATTGTATGTATGATGAGCTGGTAGAAGTTGTATATATTATTCTCCCCTTAGCAAAAATCAATCAGCAGCCCACACAAAATAATTCCATTCTTATTCCACATCAAAATAATCCATGCCTAAACAACATTAATAATTCAGAAACACCCTCCATTCCTATTAGACCCATTCCTTTACCTAATGACCCATCCAATACTTCAAACCCACTTCACAATATTCATTTATCTAATAATCCATCCCATACTTCAAACTCACTTCACAACAATAATTTCCACCCCCTCTCCTAGAAGCACCGAACCCTCTCTCTCTCCTAATTTTCCTTTGTCTTCATCCTCCCAATCCCCTTTACCTTGTTCCCCCAACTCTTCTTCCAATGTGACTTCTCCCCCATCCTCTCATCAATCTCATATAGTCCCTCACTCCATTGAGCTAATCGAACCCGGACCAATCACTGTCCCTCCTTCTACTCGACATAGCTACTGTCAAATCCGGCCTCCCGCTCGTCTTTCTGATTACGTCTGTAATACTTCTTTTAATTTCCAGATTTATTCATCCCCACACTTAAGATATCCTCTGTCTTCAGTTTTCTCTTTTACTTCTTTTTTTTACCTCACGTACCAAGTTTCTCTCATCCTTATACTCTGACTGTGAACCAAAGACTTTTCAGGATGATGTTAAGGTTTCTCACTGACAGCATGTCATGATAGAGAAAATTAATACACTTGAGCTGAACAAACCTGGGTTCTGGTTGAGTGTCCTTTGACCGAAAAATTCATTGAGTGTAAGTGGGTTTACAAGATTAAACACCAGCCTGATGGCAGTATTGACTGCTATAAAGCTCGCTTGGTGGCCAAGGGTTTCACACAGATAGAAGGGATAGATTTTCTTGAAACATTCTCACTGGTAATGAAATCTGGAACTATCAAAAACGTTCTTGTTCTGCCTTTAATTAAGGGTTGGCCAATCCAGCAACTTGATGTTAACAACGCTTTCCTTCATGGTGATTTGATAGAACTGTTTATATGGCTTTATCCCCTGGCCTCAAAAATCTTCTCAGCCAAATGAATGTTGCAGATTGCTCAAATCATTATATGGATTGAGATAATCCAATAGAATGTGGTACGAGAAACCCTCCCTTCTTCTTGTTTCTTATGAATATCAGCAGACAGTTTATGATTATAGTTTGTTTTTCAAAATTCTGGACATTGACATTTGCATAATACTGGTCTACATTGATGATATTATGATTACTGAAAGTTCTTCTTTTGAGATAATAGCAATAAAGGGACTTTTGGACTCTAATTTAAAATTAAAGACCTTGGTACATTGAAGTAATTTTTAGGCATTGAGGTAGCTCATTCTGCTCGAGGGATCTTTCTATCATAAAATAAATACTGCTTGGACCTTTTGAATGTTTCTGGGCTTCTGGGTGAAAAACCCGCACCTATTTCTATGGATAGTACCACTAGACTTCATCAACATGATAGTCCTCTTTTGTCTGATCCATTTATTTATCGGCATCTTGTGGGTTCATTGATTTACCTAACCACAACTCGTCCGGATATCAGCTATGCCACCCAACAGCTTAGCCAATTCATGGGCACCCCTACTTAGGTTCACTCTGCAGCAGCTCTTCGAGTACTTCGATATCTGAAAAATAATCCAGGCAGGGGTCTTTTCTTTCCCAGATCTTCTAGTCTTCAGATATATGGCTTCAGTGATTCTGATTGGGCAGGTTTCCCAGATACTCGTCATTCATTAACTGATTATTGCTTCTTTTTGGGAGATTTTTTAATCTCTTGGAGGACTAAGAAGAAAACTACTATTGCTAGATCTTCAACGGAGGCTGAGTACCGAGCATTGGCTAATACTACATGCGAGCTTTTTATGGATCTTGAATTTGTTATAGTTTCTTTGTGTGTCTTGTGATCGTCCACCTGTTCTGTTTTGTGATAATCAAAGAACCTTATACATTGCTGCCAATCTTGTGTTCCATGAGAGGACTAAGCACTTGGAGGTGGATTATCATCTGTTTGCCAAAGGCTCAAGCTGGCGTAATGAAGTTACTTTCCGTCCCATCTTCGCGATAATTGACGGATATATTTACCAAGCCTCTCTTAACACATTCCTTTCATGCCAATTTATCCAAGCTGAAGATTATTGACGTATACCATCCTCCAGCTTGCAGGGTCATATTAGACCATTTGAAAGTCTAAATAAAATGATCAACAACTCTACATTTTTTATTATATCACATATTTATTTCTGCCTTCTTTTATTTCTCTAGAATGTGTGAGTCAGCTTGTATTCTTTATTCTATTAGCATCCTATTAGAATATGCCACAAATTAAAAAGATTTACTAGATATGATTGTACGTATGATGAGCTGATAGAAGTTGTATATATTATAATAGCATGCAACAGAATAAAATAAGAGAAAAGTATTATACAAATTTTATCATTCTCTTTTTTTTACTGTCCAGAATTTAGTAATAATTAATAATTTAATAGATGATTTTTAGTATACATCTAATGTGGTTATTCTATTTATATATTCTTTGTAATTAAGCATGATATAGCTAAGATGTATTCGAAGTGATACAAACAAATTAAAAAATAAAATAACCATGAGTTCGTAATTGTGTAAATTAAACAAGAGCACAAGAGACTTAATAATAAAGCAAAAATAGACAAAAACATGAGTTAAACCTACTTGCAAAGATGATCAGAACACTACAACAATAACGGAGAATAGCGGCGGTTAAAATGCCGATTTGCGGTAGTTTTAGACTGCCGCTAAACATAACACTAGCGACAATACAAACGCAATACATAAGGGGGGTGGGGATGAGATTTTGCGGCGGTTTCCAGCAACCGTTGGCATAACCGCAGCAAATCAGCTATTTTGCGTCGGTTAGTTTAGTAGCGGTTATGTTTATAACCGCCGCTATATGACCAAGAGAGATTCAGCCTGCTTATTTGTGATGTATTTTAATTGCCACTATTTTCTTCCTGTGTTTTATATGGTATTTATTTGCGGCGGTTTCAAATCGCTGCTAATTGTTTAGGTGCACTTTTTTTTTTATAAATTCTAAAATCTTATTTTGATTTATTTAATTAATCTGGGAGTATTTCTTAATCATATGGAGTATTTTTTTTATTTTAAAAATCTTTTCGTTCCCCTCTAAAGTTATATATTACAGGTAAAAAACTTAAGAATTCAATAGTCACCCAAAAAAGTAAAGTATTTGGCTAATAATTAATGTTGCATAGTAACATAAACAAAACATATACTGAAAAATAAAATATCACATATATCCTAATTTCTATTTCCCGCCATGTCTATCCAAAGAATACCTCTGTGCAGCGATGTCTGGTGGCAGCTCCCCACCTTGCTGTTGGACTATGTAACTCAACACACTCTCTAATGCTTGTCTCTTTATTTTCTCTGCTGTATTTCATCCTCAATTACCTTCCTTTTCAATTTTTCTGCTGCTACTTCATCCTCCACTGCCTTCCTTCTCAATTTCTCGGCCGTCACCTCCTCCTGTAGTTCAAATAGCATCCTTTGGGCCTCTTCTGTTTGAGCTTTATCCACTGGCGGCTGCGCACTCGGACGAAAGAGTTGACTTGGTGTCGGTCCGAAACCTATGCCATGCACTCTACCCGAATGCTCTTTACTGAGAGCTTGGGCAAGCGAATCATTTTCAGACAATATTCTCGTAGTTTCATCTAGTTGCTCAATCTCAGATATTTTTTCCTACAGTCGTAAATAAGCATACACAATCACACTAGGAATATAGCATACTCAAGACATTTTAAAAATTAAACCTAACATGTACCATAATAATTGATTAAGTGTACTTACACTGATCCTCTACGCTTTTTCGTGCATGTAGGTTCCATCACATCGTTTGTGCTTTAGGATCCATACTTCTCCTCTACCAACTCTCCTCCCTTGTTTTTGTGACTGTGACAATACACTTTATACCATAACTTTCACCTATTTAATTTTCTCCAATAATTTTTTTCTTCTTCCCTATAAATAAATTAAAACTACATACCAACCAATTTATTTTATCTCAATCGGTTAACAGTCTAATGATTGCTCCATTTATTTTACAAGGATTCAATAATTGATTATACCTAAATAGTAAATTCATTTTAATAGCTCTAGCATTTATTTTTTGGAAATCAGCATCAGTTATCAATTCCTTATAAATCAAAACTAAAGAATGATTTGCTTAAAAATATAGAGAATTGTTCGAGACAATGATAGCCACCTATACTTGATTAAAAATCTATATTACCTTTTCTTCCCTTACCCTATCCAAGCTTTTAGAACCGCCAGTGTGCGTGTAAAGCTGCTTCTTTCGATTCAGCGCATTTTGCTTGCACTTCGCCTATTATGTCATCAACAGTAAAATTGGTTAGACACAGAATGAATACATACGAATGTACCATAAATAGTTAAATGTTCTTATATTTCTCTTTTACTTTGGTGTATCACTTATATATACGTTCTTTTTCTCTTTCTTTGAAAATTAATGTATATAACTCCAAAAAAGCTTGAATGCAATAAAGTAATCTCTAAGACTAAAAATTAGTTGGTATTATATGCGTTTATATGGATCCTAGGTGGATTGAAGACAATGGCTACTTAAAAAATGGGGTACCTTTGTGGTAGGATTATTACGATAATCAATGAACCACCTCCAATGCTCTCTAGGAATTCCCTCTGGGCGGTTGTTAAGATTCTACTCAAGTGTCAAAGTTGGTTTGTAATGCGAGTCATACAGCCTCCCCCTTGTATCCTTCCAAGACCTCCCCATTTGTTGCAAAAGTATTTTCTTGATTCTACCACCGCTATCTTCCTGAAAGTGGAACATCTCCTGCGATGACAATGTCCAAATGTAAGTAATTGTAAGTTGAAAGGTTTGATATGATTAAACAATGCCGAAAGTCATTACCTTTATGTAATCATCATAAACCATATCTTTGCCCTGCACCTTTCCCCAACTCTTCTCACAGATAGGAAAGTTGATGTAATCAGAATCCAGCGCTCCTAGGATGCCACTCAACAGGCCAGCTCCATCTCCGACTGCTTGCAGTTTCTTGTTGAACCTCAGTATGATCTTGCTACCATTAAGAGACTGCTCTATAGCCTCCCTCACACTCATTTTAGCGTGCTTGACTATTCCATCAGAATCTATAAAAAGAAATCTTATTTGTGTGACCAATGTGCCCAACATGTGAGAAACATAACAATATCATTGGCTAATCAATTAAAAAGTCGTATGGTTCAACACTTGTTACCAATGAGATCAACATCCCAAAACACAGTAGTCTTTCGTCCTTTGTGCTTTTCAGCATCAGAAGCAGCAAATATCCTGTCAATGTGTTCGTCAAATGAATCCACCTCTTTCACCTCCAGGTCCATGTCTTCATTGCACGGTTCCATCACTTGTACACCGTTAGCGGTCTGTGGCTCAGGTCTTGGTTCGCTCCGGGGTGGACAAAAGGGTTGGAGAGGCAGAGACCCCACCATTACTGGGGGGAGGGGCGGGAGGATGAGCCAGTCATCGTCAACAGATGGTGAAAATGCAGGAGGTGCAGCTGGAGGCTGCTAACGTGGTGGCTCCACTCTTGTGCCTTTCGTGTAGCGAGCTTTCCTTGGCATCTTAAAATCCTTGTATAAACACATGTAGCATACCAAAAAATATTAATTAATCTTAGACTAATATAATAATTAACAAGTGATATAATTAACGTAATTGGATAAAACAGTAAAGGTTGGTTTACATTATTTGTTGAATTCGTATCATTTACTAGTATATAATTTTTGTAATCTTGATTTCTCTCTTGTACAGGTGTGGTTACTATAGAAAGTGGACAGTTAGAAGTAACATACACGCATAAAGTCAAACAAATATAGAATTGGATAATAGAAGTAACATACATTCACAAAGATGGGGCCTGGTGGCATATTTTTCCCTGGTGATGGATCAGGTTAAGTGAGAGTATCGAATTGGATAATAGACCCAACCATTTCCAGTCCAATAATAATAATCCATTTTAGGTTTTAATATTATATGTCCAGTTTTGTTACATTTTGTTAAATCATACCCCAAAATAAGTTGAAAAGAAAAATTACAAAATAAAAAACCTAATACATACTAAAATAATAATAATCCATTTTAGGTTTTAATGTCATTAGCTTTGGCCAAATGTTGTAACATATATCGAAGCTTACACAGGGAACATTTAATAATTACAGTTGCTGATCTTTACAATTCAACCAGACATATGATTTAGCGTGTGTTTGGATTACCGTTTGCAAATGGAGGTTTCTATAAAATTAATTTTGTAAATAATTATTTTAGATAAAAAATTACAAAAAGGACATAAATTTAAATAATTATTTTATATTATCTCATAATTTTATTTTAAATATTTAAATAAATTTTAACATTCTTTTTTTAGTACTCTCAGTATTGTTTAGTACTCTAATAGAATTAATAAAATAATAATACAAAGTAAAAAAATATCCCATACAAAAAAAGAAATAACAATAACTGTAAAAGAACTCATATAAACAAAAAAATAGAAGTTTCATAAAAAATAATAATATGCACAAGAGAGTATTAGAAAAAAATATTATAAAAAAAAGTAAATATATAAATACTAAAGGACATAATTGGTGCATAGAACATAAATTTCAATTCAACACGAGAAGGTGAACAGAAAAGCTAGAATTTGTAGCTTTTGGTAAACGTGGGTTGAAGATAAAAATCACTTCTGCGTTTAGAGGATTAAAATGTTGCCAAACATGAAGATGAAGCGTTCAAAGAACTCAAACACGCTTTTCTCTTCTCCAACGCAAATCCAAACACACTCTTAATAGAATTTGTCCCAACTATATAAATTGAACACCACAAAAATACATTTGGCTTTGGAGGAACCATTTACTCACAGCATCAAAAGTTGAATATTTAGCATTAATCTTCCAGAGCACTAAATTTAATTGTCACTCATTAATAACCTAAGGTGATTAATTAGTTCTTCCAACTTGCATTTGTGAAGTAGGTAAATATTATTCCCCTTTAAATTGACTGAGTTTAACTAATAGACAAGTACCAGTAGTAATTGACGCATCATGCCAGCTATCTATAGAAAATAACATTAGATATATGTACGTATATTAATTACATAAATGGACCCTTTTTAATTCAGAAAATAATTCAATGGATCAGAGGCCATATTTTTTTAATTTCTTGTTCCTAGTTATAATGAAGATATGAACATACAACCCCCCAAATCCATCAAATCTTAGCTATGATTATTCATACCCCATATAATTTTTTAACGGGATAAGGTGAATAAATTAAAAATGCAGGAAGGAATGCATGTGATTATGGTCAGCAATTCAAAAACGCAAGAAACTGAAGCAATATGAGGAAGATAAGGATTAGCATGAAGATGGGAACTTGTTACCTCAACGAGCACGACGAAGATGTGGAAGAGAACTTGATGGACGACGGTGTGGAAGAGAACTTGATTGACGATGGTGAGGGAGCTAAGGCCGCACAATTCCGACTACGATGATCAGCAGCGACAAGGAGTAGATGAATTTTCCCGGCAAGACAATGTGTGTAGCGAAAATAAGGATTCAACTGGGGAAGAGTAGGGGTATACGTGCGAATTGAGAGAAGTTAGGAAGTATAATTACTTAATTAGTTACTAGTGGTGTGGGCCTTGACTAATTTAAAAAATATCATAACCTGAAGTGGATTACACTGATAATAATACTAATAATTCAGCGTTTTTGTAATTACAAATAATAAAAATTATTAAAGACTAAAATATGTTTACTAATGCGATCCTAATTAAATTTAAACTTACAATATTAAATATATTCTACCAAAAAATTAAAAATTACGCGCACCCAAGCAAATGAGTTAAGGTGTGCTTGTTTTAATATTAAGGGTTAAATAGTACGTGTAAATTTGTTGAAGTTTCAATTTTTGATTTGATTTTTTTTAAAATAACATAAAAATAATTTTATATTTAAACTCACGTTTATAAGAAATAATAATTTCCAACTTTGGCATTTTATTAACTAGTTTCTGTTTTTTTTTAAATTCTCTTTTACCAATTCTATCTTTTATACATATTATTATTTTATTTATAAAATTTTTATTTTTTTATGAGTTCTCTTTTTTTATTATTTTTATTTTTTGTTAATTTTTTTATTTGATATTGTATACTTTTATATTTGTGATTTGGGTGTATTATATTTGTTATTTTTTTTATAATATAATTTTTTATCCTATTAAGTAGAGTAAATTAAAAAAAAATTAACCATAACTAATAATAATAGTAAAAAATTATAGCATACTAGAAAAGAGTTTTAAAAGTACTAAAAAAATATGAATAATGCTACACATCTAAAATATTTTTGTTAATCAAGTCTAACTAAATTAGTTTAATATCAACAAATTGGTGATTTAGATGACATCTCATGTGTTGGCCTTGAGTATATATATCACTGTGGCTCAAGAAATCATTATTAATTCATACGAGCAAAATAAACAATTCAAAACAAATTCTTCTTTATCCAAACTCAATTGATTCTGGTTTTAACTAAAAGGCATCGATCAACGATGCTACAAGATTTTTGGAAGTGAATGGAGGTTGTGCATCTCCTCAAAGAAAAATACTTTCATGTACATTGATTGAGAAAATGAAGCTCAACACCTTGTTCGATAATAAATAACCAATTAGTCTCTATTAATAAGATCTAATTTCAGCCCAAACAATTAGTCTCTAAATGCCATCTCAGAAATCAAACTAGACATGAATCAAAATCTCTCATTCTCTTCTGGTGTTTTATTGAGGTCATAATTTATCATGGAAGCCTTGGGTCCGGTCGAAACAACCTCATCGAAACTGTTGTTGGGCACGACTTCTTCTTCCACTGAGTCTTGAACTACCTACCCTATCTCTTCTGTTTCCTCTTGGATCTTCTCTTGAGATAGTCCTGAAAGTTACAAAGTAGCAAAATAAATTAAAAACTATTACACATTTTATAAAGAACATGGTCAGACTTCTACATTCTAGAAGGCTTGTTGGACTTACGTTCCCATAGCTTAGTAAGCCCTCTTTCTATGAAAATGAATTCCTCCCGAGATGCAATATCCAGTTCAACCATAAGATTATTCTTGCATCGGGCCTAAAATAAAAAAGAATGATCATCAGAACAATTGGACAATTCAAGAGCTAGATAGACAATATATAGGAAAATGTGAAAATGTTCAGATACAAAAAGCGTGGCCTGAATTGATAAGTGCAATTTTGGATATTGGTTTTAGGGGCATGAGAATATTGCAACTATTTGTAGATATGTCATTCTAGGAAACCATAGGGATGCATGGGCATTTGGAGCTGTTGATCCAAATAGTGGCACTGCAGCATTCTTGAGGTAAATATGGCTTTGTTTTTGCACTCATGCTTTTGTAATTTTGGCGATCATTGAGGAACTATTGGAACATGTCTTTTGAAAAATCAGATTACTAAAAGATTTGGGAAGCTTCAAAAACAAGGGTAGAAGCCTAGAAAAACAATGATATTATGTAATTGGGATGCTGAGGAATATGGCCTTGTAATTTTCTCTCTTATGTTTTATGCTCTCTTTTTATTATCATTATACATGTTTTTAGAATTTGATGTGATCATAATTTCCTACAAATAGGAGTAACAGAATGGGTAGAAGAGAACAGAGAACTTCTTGTTTTTTCTTATTGTGTTGTTGGTAGAGCAGGGTTCAATGCCATGGCTACTCCACAGCTTGATGAATTGATAAAAAAAACAACTCAGCAGGAATGACCAAAAAGTTCACCACAAATTATTTAAGGATCAGGGTAATCAAACTCAACACTTTAACTAGACTCGTGGCGATTAGGTTAACTTGGATCATAAATCTGAACTCATAAACTTGTTAGTTTGGGAATCGTGGAAATGTACCATGCTTTTAGTTTGGGAATTCACCAAATCTCACATACCTCAGGACCTTTGGCTGCCAATATTTTGTATCCACCCTAGTCTATAATAGAAACAAAATTTAATCCAAGAGCTAGAAAGACAGTATATAGGATACAAAATTGGAACCAAAAACTTTGTGGTATATGACTTGAATAGTAGAAGTATAGCAGTGTCTAAGAGTGTTAAATTTTCATAATAAAATATTTTATTTTAAACCTAAATCCATTTATGTTGTACGCCTTAAAGCGCCTTGCCTGAATATTGAGGCCACATGCGAGCCACTGTAGTTCTCTCGAGTGCACAGTACTTCCCAGTGGTATCTGACAAGGAACAATTTTATGTTTTCACAATTGAGAAACAGATAGCAAGATACTATCCAAACTTAAAATGGAAGAGGCATAAAAAAGATTCACCTCATGCTTGAACCACTCGGTGAATTCTCTGTGGACAACTTTGTCAATATGAGCTTCGTTTCTTTTTCCAATGCTTCGCAACTTTCTTTGTGTTGGCCCTAGAATCTCTGGGCATACCAAGGGGATACGAAATCAAAGGTTTTCACAAATATTGCCTTTGGCTACATACTGAACCAACCTGAAATAAATGCACTTACTCTAAGAAATTCTCTACAGCTGTGCAATTGACCAATACGTGACGATGTGCTTGAAGTCTCTCGGTTTGTGAAAGATTAAAAAAAGCTGCAGCCCCTATCGCCTTGCCAATTAGTGGGAACATGCTTGTCACGTTATTAGTCACATCTTCACTCGATCGATCATCAACATGCACTGGTCGATTGATCCTGCTCTCAACATTATCCAAGTATCTTGAACAAAAAGTGAGAATCTCATCGGATAAGTAGCCCTCGGTAATTGATCTTTCTGGTGCTGCCCTATTACGCACATACTGCTTGAGACAACATAGGTACCTTTACGAGCAAGATATGTGTGTTAGGTTGTTAGCTATCGGAATAATAGCAATGTAAAAATCCCATAGTTACCTTTCAATTGGATACAACCACCTATAATACACCGGGCCCCCTAGGCTACCTCTTCGACCAGATGCACGGTTAGGTGTACCATGACTGTGAAGAAAGATGGTGGGAAAATTATCTCCATGCGATAAAGAGTCAGGACCACATGTTCCTGGAGGCGAGGAAGTTTTTGAGGGTCTATAGATTTACTGCATAATCGTCAAAAAAAGTTGAGAAATCAGCCAGGACAACTAACACTGGGGTAGGCAATACATTCCTTGATGCAATTGGCAGAAGATGTTCCATTAGAGTGTGATTGCCGTGACTTTTCAACCCGGATAGCTTTTGATGATGTAAGTCAACACAGCAAGAAATGTTGCTCGAGTGCCCATCTGGAAAGATCATATTCTTTAAAGTCCTAAGAAGGACGTCCTTCTGTGAATTCGACATGGAGAAGATTGCAGTGGGATACTTTTCATCTTTCCGTGGCCAGAGATCATGCCTGATTCCCATCAGCTGGAGGTCCTTTCAAGCTTTGAGGTGGTCCTTGGATTTACCACTATCGTTCAGTATCGTGTAGATTATGTTGTCGCACATATTCTTCTCTATGTGCATCACGTCCAGGTTATGACGTAATAAATTATACTCCCAATATGGGAGTTCAAAGAATATACTCCTCTTTTTCCAAGGAGACTCGTCTTGCAATGCAACCTGTTGTCCGCGTGCTCTTTTACCAGCAACCGTTTGCACCTTGCCAAGTGGTGCGGGCCGGATCGTCGGTTAGGAATTTTCTTTCTTCGAAAAGGGAGGAAAGATAGAATTTTAACATTGCAAGTATAGTCCCAACCGATGAAACAACTCACAACCAAAGTTTAGATTAGATATGTCACAATTTAAAACCAATTAAATCCGGGAGTAGAATCCCGGGTTGTTTCCCAAGGAATTAGTGATCAATAGTGCACAGTTTCGGTTGTGACAATCAAGGGATTTTCAATAGAGATGAACAATTAAAGGAATAAAAGAACATTCAAAATTGAAATTAATGAACTAATAAAGGAATTAAAGAACTGACTATGTAATATGGACAAGTAAGGTGTGAAAGTGATTGATGTGTGTGTGTGTGATTCAAAGCATAAATGGCTTCTTGGCTTGGAATGAGCTAGGGGATCCTTTCCTTGTTGTAACCACAGCTATGACAATTATGATGGATTAATCTCACTTAGTTAACCCTTAACATCAAAGGATATGTCAAGTGAGCATAATTGTTCTTAATCCACAAATCCTAACTCACTTGCTGATTGCCTTAGCAACAAGTTAGCGTTAGTAGAAACAAGAACAATTAACAATCCAAGAATTATCACTAAATGTTGGACATTCCAAATCTAGGAACCCATATGCTCATTTTTCCCAAGCCAAGAGGTGAAAACTTACCTCATAATCAAAATTGACATTTCCACAAACACTTGGTGGGCATAAACACAAATCATGACAAAATTGAGAAAATGCTTGAAACTATGAGCAACAAATGATCAAAAGCAACAATACTAACTCAACCAAATATATAATAATCATCAATCATCAAATTCATCAACAAAAAAATCAAAATTGCAAAAAGTATATATTTTAACAATATGTCTTTAACTACAAGAAAGGGTATCAAAATTGTAGCAATAAAAGAGAACAATTAAGAAATACTTACAATGGATGCAAACAAAAATCCAAGATCAAAAATGGAAATAGCACTTGGAATATAAACCCTAAAGAAAACCTTAAGAGAGTTGAGAGAAAACTTAGAGAGAAAACTAAAACTAAAACTAAAAACCTCCTAATACTATCTAACACTACTCCTAATGGTATGCTATGTTTCTCCAAGTGTTGCCCCTCCAACATGAGCTCTAGGCCATCAGATTTGGGCCTCCAAAGCTCCCAAAATGCGAGTCACGTGCCTTTTTAATGAAGGCACGCGCTGGTACCTGTGTGTACACACAGGTGTGTGCGCATGCACACTCAGCCGATTCTCAGGTTGTGCGTACACACAAGAGGCTGTGCGCACACACACTTCGCAATGCTCTTCTCCTTTGTTTCTTCATGTTTCCTCCCTCTTGCATGCTCTTCTTCCATTCTTGCCAAGCCATTCCTACCTATTTCATCTGAAATCACTCACCAAAATATCAAGGCATCGAATGGAATATAAATGGAATAAATTTGACTAAATTAAGCACAAAAGAACATGTTTTCATAATCAAGCATAATTTGGGAGGAGAACTCAAAAGCATGCTATTTAAGGGATTAAATGTAGGTTTGCATGATGAAATCCATTCAATTTTAACCAAAAATTATCATCAAATTTGGATTTATCAATTCTCCCACACTTAAACACTAGCATGTCCTCATGCTAATCTCAATCAAAGAAAAAAGGAAAAAGAGCAACAACTTATTTAATGTACTAACTATATGCATGCAACTAAGCAAAATATTAACTATCTATGTCTATACCATAGTTTCCTATTGAGTTTGGCTAAAGAAACAAACAAGAGATTTCCAATCAATTCAAGATAGATCATTAGGGCCAAGGCAACATCCAAAGAATTGATTTGAAGTTTTCAAAAATTAATTTCAACAACTTGCAAGAAGATGCGAGATAAGAGATGGAAGCATAGAATTGAGCGATCAAACCCCTCATCGGATGTATTTATACTCTAATCACTCAGTGTGTAGGGCTTAATCACTCAATTCTCCTTTAATCATGCTTCTCTAGGATTTGCTAATCATATAACAATCAACACATATTTGATGCATGAAAACAAATATCATGAGGTCTTTGGAGGGTTGTAATGGGGCTAGGGTTAAAGTAGGATTAATATAGTTAAGTGGACTTAGTGAATTAAATCTTTGATTAGCTAAAGCAACCCACCTAATCCTATATCATCCTATGTACATATAAGAAAAACATCTTAAATTCCCATTCATATCCATTTTCACATTCAATCATGCATTTTCTTTCCAAGATACACACATATGCATTCTTTATTTAACTCTTTATTTTGTATGCTATTATGCAAAAAATTGATTTTTTTACAAACCAAAATTTCCTAGTTTTTGTCAACAAAAAGAGATGCATATGTTTTGAACAATGAATGAATGAGTGTTTACCCATTTTCACAAAATTTTTTTTTATGAAGACCCAATGTAGTTTCATCACCAATGTTTCTCAACAATTTTTTCCCATACTTTAAGTAACACACATTACTCCACCCAAGCTAATCAAAGAAGCAATCCATGGACATTAATAGTTTTTCGCTTTAGGGAGAATAATGTGCTTAAAATTGGAACAAAAGGGGATTGAAAAGTCTAAAAAATGGGTTACAAAGGTGAATGTAAGGGTTGGCCATATGAGTTGGTGAGTTTAATTTCAAAAATGATCTCAATAATACTAAATGCATTCAAGACACCAAATATAAGACATAACGATGCAAGCAAATCTAAGATCATAATCATAAAGGAGTATAACACACAAGAACAAAATTTTTGTGGTTGAAAATGTGCAAGCACACAATTGAAGCTCAAATCTCACTAGGTGTTTTGTTCTAGCTCTTTTCTATGTTCTTTAAGAAGTATATTTCAAGCACGTTGAAAAATAAGTTCTCAAATCTAGTCAATGGAACGCCCTAAGAGATTTCTTGAAAATTCTTGTTGTTTTCACCAAACTTATTTACTCTACCATGCAACATGCAAATATTTACTACCATAGAGCTACAATTAACTAAGATATAAATATAGACAAACTAAGTAAAGTGCAATAAAATTGAAGTTCTAACCAATATTCACAAAAGACCTAATTACTAAAGACTAGAAAGTATTGTAAAGTATTAAGTAAGAGAATTTTTACCTCCCCAAAGTCATGGATCCTCCTCCACACTTAATCGTTGCACGGTCCTTCGTGCAAGCATGTAATCCGGGAGATGAGGATCTAAGAAGCTCTACCTTCACCTGGTGGACAATGGGGCTCGGGTTGTTCATCTTCATCGTCGTCCTCCCAAATCGGCTCAGGCGAGGTTGCTGGAAGCGGGCCAGGATCTCTTCCTTCTAGCCTTGCCGCCACCCAGTTGAAACGCTTATGCTCAAGGTGCTCCATGTGGCAGATATCATACAACATGTCCTGCACGATGTCTTGAAGAGGTCGGAGAAAAGGTGTTAGTGTTGATGAACTCGCTGATCTTGACGATGATGGCTTAAGTGCTTTCCTCTTAGATGGTGTCTTCTTTGCGGACCCATCCAAGTCTCTACATGGAATGAATTGGTTACCAATTGAGATCTTGAACATGATGTCTGTAGGTCGCCTCACTACCCCCGCTAATATAGCAAATGTCATCACAAGCGATGGAAAGGGAATGTTAATTTTTCTTCTTTGGATCACCTTCCACATCGATGCACGAATCAAGGGCATGATAGTTATCTTCTTGCCTTCCAAGATAGCCCAAAGCAATATAGCGATTTTAAGTCGGATATGGGTAGCATGGGTGCTGGGAAGTATGTAATCAGCCACTATTTGTTGCCAAATACGTGCTTTGGCGGTCAAGTCGGAATAAGCAATGCTAACGGGAACAGCTTTTTCTCCCTTGTTATATTCTCAAGATGCACCGGGATGGCCGATTTTCTACAGAATTGGAGCCAATGATATCCTCCCTTTAAACAAATCTGCTTTCACTCTTGAGTATGCATCCATAGTGGGCAGAATGTGGGGAATTTTTAGAATAGCTTCGAAAGCTTTGTTGGAAGTGTCCAACGTCTTCCCTCGGAGGAATACGGTCTCCGCTTCCCAAGCTTGATAATTAGCATAAAACTCCTGCACTATAGACTCATTTACTTCAATGGGGTCTTGTTCAAGGAATCCCCAATGAATTGAGGCAATTCTCTTATGGATGAGTGATGAACGGATATTTTATACACTTTTTGCCATCATTTTCATATAGTTTTTAATATGTTTTGTTTAAGTTTTATTAAGTTTTCATAGGTTTTAGTGCAAAATTTACATTTTTGGATTCTACTTTGAGTTTGTGTATTTTTATACAATTTAAGGTATTTTCTGGTAGAAATTAAGGAGCTGAAGCAAAAGTCTGATTCAGAGACAGAGAAAGCACTACAGATGCTGTCCGAATATGACCTCCTTGTACTCGAAAGAGCTTTTCTAGAGCTACAAAAATCCAAATGGAGAATTCTCAACGCCTATGGAAAGCTAAAATTCAGAGCTTTCTAGCAAACAGTCCATACTTTACTTCAGAATTGAAGGCCAAAAACTGGCGTTCAATGTCAGCCTCTTGCCCTATTCTGGCGTCCAACGACCAAAGGAGAAGATACTAGCGGCCAACGCCCATAAATGGCCTCCTAGCCAGCGTTCAATGCCCTAGAGGCCTTTTAGCACGTGGATCTCAATCAAGCTCATCCCAAACACTCACCAAGTGGGCCCCAGAAGTGGATTTTAGTACTAAAAGACTGTTTTACCCTTCTTATGTAATCCTTAGTCATTAGTTTAGTATTTAAAGGACAAGGATCACCCTTGTTTAGAACCTTTTGCCATATTTTCGAATTTAATATTGTATTTTCTATCAGTATGAGTTTTTAAACCTCCTAGGTTGAGGGGAGGAGCTCTGCTGAGTTTTATGTATTAATAAAGTACTATTGTTCTGTCTTAATACGTGATTGATTCTCTATTCTAAGATGTATATCCATTCTTCATCATTATGAATGCATTGAACCGGTACAAGCTTATCTCATTCTATAGTGGTTCAGAGTGAGTCTTTCATCAGACAATGATGAACCACTAGTTTCATTATACATCTCCTAGACGGCTAATCCACAATTTCGTTAGGGACTTCTGGAGACACCAGTTCAGCCGAGGTATGGAGAGATTAGAGTCTTTATGGTAGAGGCTAAAACCAAAGGCGCATCATCCTCTGATCCGAAAGATTTGACCTTGTCTGTGGTGTTTTGAGTAGGATCACAAAAGAGAATGAATTGCAGGAGCTTCACCCTCAATCAGACTGGATCCACACTAACCCTGGGGTTCAGATTTGGAGGAGCATTGGCGATCTTGTAAGAAAGGCGTTGATCACATACAGCCTGCCATAGAAGAAATCATTCACAGTTAGAATAGACAGTAAGACCGGATTAATCCAGAAGAACAAAGTATCTCCAAGCCTTAACCATATTCTTATCATTGCATTTACCATAAACTGAGTAACATTTTATTTATTTTCTTTTATGCATTTAAACAAACAATCAACTTTACTATCTGCCTGACTAAGATCTACAAGATAACCATAGCATGATTCAAATCACAATCCTCGTAGGATTGACCCTGACTCACTCAGGTATTACTTGGACGACCCAGTGTACTTGCTGGTTCAGTTGTACGAAGTGTGGGAATTCGTGCACCAAGTTTTTGGCGCCGTTGTCGGGGATTGTTCGAGTTTCGACAATTGATGGATTATCTCGTTGCTTAGATTAGGTAATTTTCTTTTCTTTATAGGTTTAGTTTTGTTTTATCAGAGTCTTTTATTTTCTTCTTTTTTTCGAAAAAAATTAAATTTTTTTTAAAAAATTTTTCAAAAGCTTTTTCTTTTCTTTATTTAATCTTTTGTTTTTGGTTTGAGTCTTTTGTTTGTGTTCTTGTTGATTTTTCGAATTTCTGGAGTCTTTTTCTAAAAAGTTTTCAAAAATAGTGTCTTTTGTTTGAGTCTTGTGTCAATATTTAACTTTGGTGTCTTCTTGAAATTTTTCTTTTAAAATTTTTGAAAATTGTGTCTTTGGTTTTCAAAATTTTTAAGTTTAGTGTCCTTTGCATGTTCTTGTTTTCTTTGAATTCTTTGAGTTTTGTTCTTGGTGTTCTTCTTGATCTTCAAAGTGTTCTTGTTTTTCTTCTTGTTTAGATATTAAAATTTTTAAGTTTGGTGTCCCATTGTGTTTTTCTTTAAAATTTTTGCATAGTAGTATCCTTAGATCTAAAAATTTTTAAGTTTGGTGTCCTTTTGTTGTTTTTCTCTTTCTTCATTAAATTCAAAAATAAAAAATATCTTTTCTTATCTTTATCTCAATTTTCGAAAATTAAAACAAGTTTTTCAAATTTTAATTTCAAAATCATTATCTTATCTTATCTTAGTTTTAAATTTCAAAATTCAAATCTTTTCAAAATCAAATCTTTTCAAAAATCATATCTTTTTCAAATTCTTATCTTATCCTTTTTATCTTTCTTTAAAAATTCAAAAATCTTTTCTTATCTTTTTTCAAATTCAAATTTTAAAATTCAATTTCAAATTCAAAATTTAAATTTCAAATTTCAAATTTTAAAATTAAACCTTTTCAAAAATCAAAATCTTTTTCAAACCTTTATCTTATCTTGTTTCAAATTCAAAATTCAAAATTTAAAATTTTAAAATTTTAAATTTTAAATCCAAATCTTTTCTAATCTTCTATCTTATCTTATCTTTCTTAATTATTTACTTGTTTTCTCTATTTTCTTTTTCAAAACCTCCTAAATAATTCTTCTCTCTCCTATTTTCAAAAATTTATCAATTAATTTTCAAATCTTTTTAATTAATTAGCTTCTATTTTCGAATTTCATTATTAAATAAAATAAAAAATCAAAAATATTTTAATTATTGTTTCTCTTTTTTTTCGAATTCTCTACTCCTTCTTAGCTGAATTCTTCTTCTCCTTCTTCTATCTTCATTCTTCCTTCCTTTCTTCTTCACATCTCACAGGGAGTCCTCTATTCTTGAACATAGAGCTCCCATTCTTCTTCTTTCTTGTTTTCCTTTTCTTGTTTATGACCAGGAACAGAGATAAAGAACCTTTCTTTAATCTTGATCCTGAACCTGAACCTGAGAAAACTCTAAGGAGGCGTTTATGACAAGCCAAAGTACAATACTCCAGAAGAAATAGAAAATTTTGAATAAGAAGCTGAAGACATGGCAGCCGAGCCTAATCATGAAGGAGAGACAAGAAAGGTTCTTGGTGCTTTCACCATGCCTACCTCTGATTTCTATCGCAGAAGTATCTCTATACCAGCCATTGGAGCTAACAACTTTGAGCTTAAGCCTCAGTTAGTCTCTCTTCTGCAACAGAATTGCAAGTTCCATAGACTTCCATTGGAAGATCCACACCAATTCCTGTCAAAATTCTTGCAGATTTGTGATACTGTTAAGACCAATGGAGTGGATCCTGAGGTCTACAGACTGATGCTCTTTTCCTTTGCTGTTAGAGATAGAGCTAAAATATGGTTGCATTCTCAACCAAAAAAGAGCCTAGACTCTTGAAAAAATTTGGTCAATGCTTTCTTGGCCAAATTCTTTCCTCCTCAAAGAATGAGCAAAACAGAGTGGAAGTTCAAACCTTCAGACAAAAAGAAGGTGAATCTCTCTATGAAGCTTGGGAAAGATACAAGCAACTGATCAAGAGGTGTCCTCCTGACATGCTCTCAGAATGGTCTATCCTAGGTATCTTCTATGATGGTCTTTCTGAGATGTCTAAAATATCATTGGACAGTTTTGTAGGTGGATCACTCCACTTGAAGAAAACGCCTGAAGAGGCAAGAGAACTCATTGAGATGGATGCAAACAACCAATTCATGTACACTTATGAGAGAAACCCTGTGAACAATTGGGTCCCTTAAAATAAAGGAGTTCTTGAATTTGACACTCTGAATGCCATATTGGCTCAGAACAAGATCTTAACCCAGTAGGTCAATATGATCTCTTAGCATTTGACTGGAATGCAAGCTGCAACTGGCAGCACTCAAGAAGCTTCCTCTGAAGTAGAAGCTTATGATCCTGATCAACCCACCATGGAAGAGGTGAATTACAAGGGAGAACCCTATGGAAACACCTACAATTCCTTATGGAGGAACCATCCAAACCTTTCATGGAAGGATCAACATAAGCCTCAACAAGGCTTCAATAATAATTAAGGTGGAAGAACTCAGAATAGGTTCAACAACAGGCTACCATTCCCATCTTCTCAAGGAAATATGGAGACTCCTAAGCAGAGCCTTTCTGACTTAGTAACTATAGTCTCCAACCTCTCTAAGACCACTCATAGTTTTAAAACTGAAAAGAGATCTTCCATTAGAAATTTGGAGATACAAGTTGGTCAATTGAGCAAGAGGATCCATGAGACTCCTCCTGACACTCTTCCTAGTAACACTAAAGTAAACCCAAGAGAAGAGTGCAAGGCCGAATCTGGAGAGATTGGGATGGCGTTGAACACCATTGATAAGCATCTCACTGGGTGTTTAACGCCCAAGCTAGCACAGAAGCTGGCGTTAAAACGCCAGTGAGGAAGCCCTCACTGGGCATTCAATGCAAAAATTGGCAGGGAATCTGGCGTCAAACGCCAGCCAGGGAGCACTGGCTGGGTGTTCAACGAACTTGGCAAAGAAACAGGCGTTGAACGCTAGTGAAGGGATGCATGATGGGCATTCAACGCCCAAATAATGGCTAGAACTGGCGTTAAACGCCAGTAATGGCAGACCTACTGAATGTTCAACATCCACTGAAGAAAGTCCTATCCAGGAATTAAAGGAAGCCAAGGCGCATATAAAGACCATAGAGGTTTCCTTGCATGCACTCCTACAATGCATGAGTTCTGATGAATACTCATCCTCTAATGAGGATGAGGACACTAGGGAAGAGCAAGTTGCTCGGTACCTAGGAGCTCTCATGAAGCTGAATGGCAAGCTTTTTGGTACAAAGCATTTGGAGGAAGAACCTCCATTGCTTACCAAAGAACTCAATGCTTTGGTTCAGCAGAAGCTACCTCAGAAGCTTTCGGATCCCAGACGCTTCTGAATCCCTTGCACTATAGGCACCATGACCTTTGAAAAGGCTCTGTGTGACCTAGGGTCAAGTATAAACCTCATGCCACTCTCTGTAATGGAGAAGTTGAGAATCTTTAAGGTACAAGCTGCAAACATCTCACCAGAGATGTCAGACAAATCAATGAAGACAGCATATGGCTTAGTAGAGGATGTATTGGTGAAGGTTAGAAACCTTTACATCCCTGTAAACTTTATTATCTTAGATACTGGGGAAGATGAGGATGAATCCATCATCTTTGGAAGTCCTTTCCTAGCCACTACCAATGCTATCATTGATGTAGCAAAGGGAGAACTAATTTTACAACTAGGGGAGGATCACAACTTGTTCAAGATGCCTCACTGGTGCATGAAATTATGATTCACAACTCCGCACAACTAACCAGCAAGTGCACTGGGTCGTCCAAGTAATACCTTACGTGAGTAAGGGTCGATCCCACAAAGATTGTCGGCTTGAAGCAAGCTATGGTTATTTTGTAACTCTTAGTCAGGAAATTAGTAATGAAAATAATTATGTTTATGAAGAATAAATAGCAAAAATTAAATAATACTTGTTATGCAGTAATGGAGAACATATTGAGGTTTTGGAGATGCTTTGTCTCTGAGTCACTGCTTTCCTTCCATCTTCTTCTTCACGCACACAAGGCTCCTTCCATGGCAAGCTGTATGTTGGGTTTCACCGTCGTCAATGGCTACCTCCCGTCCTCTCAGTGAAAAAGGTCCATGTACATGGCTAATCATCTGTCAGTTCTCACTTGTATTGGAATAAGATCCATTGATCCTTTTGCGTCTGTCACTACGCCCAATACTTGTGAGTTTGAAGCTTGTCACAGTCATCCCTTCCCAGATCCTACTCAGAATACCACAGACAAGGTTTAGACGTTCTGGATCTCAAGCATGGCCGCCAATTGATTCTAGCTTTTACCACGAAGACTCTGGATTCATGGAGTTGAACGCTCTTTTGTCAGGAAAGGCAATCAAACTCCTGAACCAGGAACCCAAGAGATATACACTCAAGCTATTATAGATAGAACGTAAGTGATTGTCAGGCACGTGTTCATAGGTAAAAAATGATGATGAGTGTCACGTATCATCACATTCTTCATGGTTAGGTATGAGTGAATATCTTAGGATAGAAACAAGCGTGTTGAATAGAGAATAGAAGTAATTGCATTAATTCATCAAGACACAACAGAGCTCCTCGCCCCTAATTATGGAGTTTAGAGACTCATGCCATAGAGATACAATATAAAACGTGAGAAGATGTCATGAGATCCAAAACAGATATCTAAAAGTAGTTTTTATACTAAGCTAGTGACCTAGGTTTACAGAAATTGAGTAAACTAAGATAGATAGTGCAGAAATCCACTTTCGGGGCCCACTTGGTGTGTGATTGGGCTGAGTATTGAAGCTTCCATGTGTAGAGACTTTATTTGGAGTTAAACGCCAGGTTGTAGCCTATTCTGGCGTTTAACTCTGATTTGCAACCTGTTTCTGGCGTTTAACGCCAGAATAGGGTAAGGACTTGGGGTTAAACACCAATTTACGTCATCATAACTTGGGAAACGTATTGACTATTATATATTGATGGAAAGCCCTGGATGTCTACTTTCCAACGCAATTGAGAGCGCACCAATTGGGCTTCTGTAGCTCCAGAAAATCCATTTCGAGTGCAGGAAGGTTAGAATCCAACAGCATCTGCAGTCCTTTTTCAGCCTCTGAATCAGATTTTTGCTCAGGTCCCTCAATTTCAGCCAGAAAATACCTAAAATTACAAAAAAATATACAAACTCATAGTAAAGTCCAAAAATATGATTTTTCAATAAAACTAATAAAAATATATAAAAAAGTAGCTAGATCCAACTAAAAACTATATGAAAATACCCCCAAAAAGTGTATAAAATATTCGCTCATCACAACACCAAACTTAAACTGTTGCTTGTCCTCAAGCAACTAGATAAATAAAATAGGATAGAAAATCAAGAGGTAATAACATCTTAGAGTTTCATATGAAGCACAAATTCTCATTAGATGAGCGGGACTAGTAGTTTTTTGCTTCCGAACAGTTTTGGCATCTCCATTTATCCCATGAAGTTCAGAATGATTGGCATCTATAGGAACTCAGAATTCAGATAGTGTTATTGATTTTCTTAGTGTAGTATGTTGATTCTTGAACACAGCTACTTTATGAGTCTTGGCCGTGGCCCTAAGCACTTTGTTTTCCAGTATTACCACCGGATACATAAATGCCACAGACACATAACTGCGTGAACCTTTTCAGATTGTGGCTTAGCTTTGCTAGAGTCCCCAGTTAGAGGTGTCCAGAGTTCTTAAGCACACTCTTTTTGCTTCGGACCATGACTTTAACCGCTCAGTCTCAAGTTTTTCACTTGACACCTTCACGCCACAAGCACATGGTTAGGGACAGCTTGGTATAGCCGCTTAGGCCAGAATTTTATTCCTTTAGGCCCTCCTATCCATTAATGCTTAAAGCCTTGGATCCTTTTTATCCTTGCCTATTAGTTTAAAGGGTTGTTGGCTTTTTTTTTGTTTTTTTCTTTTTTTTTCACTGATTTTTCTTGCTTCAAGAATCAATTTTTTATGATTTTTCAGATTATTAATAACAGCTCTCCTTTTTCATCATTCTTTCAAGAGCCAACACGTTTAACATTCATGAACAATAATATTAAAAATATACACTGTTCAAGCATTCATTCAGAAAACAAAAAGTATTGCCATCACATATAAATAATTTGAATTTTTCTTATTAAAAACTCGAAAATAAAATTGCCTCCTTATTCTAAAAGTTTGCTATTTTATTCATGTTCAGTGATGATAGGAAAGATATTTTATAACTTATTTGGGGGATAAAAATAAAAATGAAAATAAAAATACTAATTACTACTACTCATATAACTTCTAAGGTAGATTTCTAATAGTAAAAATTGTCACAGAGTTAAGACTAAGATTAGGACTCAACAACCTTTATTTTGGGAGATGGATGTTCCTTTAGTCTGTGGGGTGCTTGGCCCTTCAAGAGACAGTGATGAGCGGATAATTTATACACTTTTTGGCATTGTTTTTACATAGTTTTTAGTATAATTTAGTTAGTTTTTAATATATTTTTATTAGTTTTTAATTAAAAATCACATTTATGGACTTTAATATGAGTTTGTGTGTTTTTCTGTGATTTTAGATAATTTCTGGCTGAAATTGAGGGACTTGAGCAAAAATCAGATTCAGAGGTTGAAGAAGGACTGCAGATGCTGTTGGATTTTGACCTCCCTGCACTCAAAGTGGATTTTCTGGAGCTACAGGAGTCCAAATGGTTCACTCTCAATTGCGTTGGAAAGTAGACATCCAAGGCTTTCCAGCAATATATAATAGTCCATACTTTGCTTGAGTTTAGACGATGCAAACTGGTGTTCAACGCCAGCTCTCTGCTCTATTCTGGAGTTAAACGCTAGAAATAGATTGCAAAGCAGAGTTAAACGCCAGAAACAGGTTACAAACTGACATTTAACTCCAAGGAAGACCTCTACATGTGAAAGCTTCAATGCTCAGTCCAAGCACACACCAAGTGGCCCCGGAAGTGAATTTCTGCATCATTTACTCATTTCTGTAACCATAGTAACTAGTTTAGTATAAATAAAACTTTTTACTATTGTGTAAAACGTCTTTGGATCTGATCTTTGATTAGTTTTATGCTATCTTAGACCTTTATGGGGGCTGGCCATTCGGCCATGCCTGGACCATTATCACTTATGTATTTTCAACGGTAGAGTTTCTACACACCATAGATTAAGGTGTGGAGCTCTGCTGTTCCTCATGAATTAATGCAAAGTACTACTGTTTTTCTATTCAATTCAAGCCTATTTATTCTCTAAGATATTCATTCGCACACAAGAACATGATGAATGTGATGATTATGTGACGGTCATCATCATTCTCACTTATGAACGCGTGCCTGACAAACACTTCCGTTCTACATGCAAACAAGCTTGAATGTGTATCTCTTAGCTTTCTGATCGTGAGATCAGAGTCTTTGTGGTATAGGCTAGAACTATTGGCGGCCATTCTTGAGGTCCAAAAAGTCTAAACCTTGTCTGTGGTATTCCGAGTAGGATCCAGGAAGGGATGGCTGTGACGAGCTTCAAACTCGCGAGTGCTGGGCGTAGTGACAGACGCAAAAGGATTACTGAATCCTATTCCAGTATGATCGAGAACCGACAGATGAATAGCCGTCCGGTGACAGCGCATCTTGGACCATTTTCACTGAGAGGATGGGAAGTAGCCATTGACAACGGTGATGCCCTACACAAAGCTTGCCATAGAAAGGAGTGGGAATGATTGGATGAAGACAACAGGAAAGCAGAGGTTCAGAAGGAACGAAAGCATCTCTATACGCTTATCTGAAATTCTTACCAATGAATTACATAAGTACCTCTATCTTTATTTTATGCTTTATTGATCTTTTAATTATTAAAACTCTATAACCATTTGAATCTGCCTGACTGAGATTTACAAGGTGGCCATAGCTTGCTTCAAGCCGACAATCTCCGTGGGATCGACCCTTACTCACGTAAGGTTTATTACTTGGACGACCCAGTGCACTTGCTGGTGAGTTGTGTGAAGTTGTGACAAAGTGTGTGAATTACGTTCCGAGCACCAAGTTTTTGGCGCCGTTGTTAAGGATCACAATTTTGTGCACCAGACAGCTTCTGGCGCTTCAGCTCCTGTAGTTCACGCCCCTGCTCCTCTTGTTCCTTCAACAGTTTGCAGAGCATGCTATTTTGAACCTGCTGTTCTTCCTTCAGTTGATCCATAGCTTCTTGCAGCTTGGTGACAGATGCTTCTAGGCGGGTCCAGTAGTCAATCTGAGGGATTTCTGGGAGGAACTCCTGTGCCCTCCTTTTGATGGAGTTATCCTGCACTTGTTGTCCTTCTATTAACTTTTTGGTGATTGGTTGCTCGACTGGGATATACTCATCCACTCCCATCTTCACCCTAGCATCTTTACATAGCAGAGATATCAGGTTTGGGTAAGCCAATTTGGCATCAGTGGAGTTCTTGTTTGCAATTGTGTAGAGCTCACAAGAAATTAGATGATGGATCTCCACTTCGTTTCCCAACACAATGCAGTGGATCATCACTGCTCTTTTGACAGTGACTTTAGAGCAGTTGCTGGTGGCCAGTATAGAGCGCCCAATGAAGTCCAGCCAGCCCCTAGCAATTGGTTTGAGATCTCCTCTCTTGAGTTGATTTGGGACACCCTTTGTATTGGTTATCCACTTGGTTCCAGGGATGCATATGTCCTCTAGAACTTGGTCTAAGCGCTTATCAAATTTCACCATTCTCTTGTTAAAGGATTCTGGATCATCTTGTAGTTGAGGCAGCTTGAAGACCTCTCTTATTTTGTCTTGGTGGAAGTACATAATCTTCCCTCTGACCAAGGTTCGAAAGGTATAGAAAGCGGCTCCAGTTAATCTTTGCTTATCTGTTTGCCACAAATTTGCGTATAATTCCTGAACCATGTTTCTACCCACCTTTGTCTCAGGATTAGCCAGAATTTTCCAGCCTCTGTTTCGAATCTGCTCTTTGATCTCTGGATATTTGTCTTCTTTTAGATCGAATTTAACTTCCAGGATCACTGTTCTTAGACCCATTATTTTGTAGTAATGGTCTGCATGTTCTTTGGTTAATAACCTCTCTTGATTTCGAAGTGGTTTTGGAATATTCTCTTTCTTGCCTCTTGAAGTGGCTTATTTTCCCTTAGGAGCCATGATCTTAGTGAGACTTAGCTCAGTGATCACGAAAAGCACACCAAACTTAGAGGTTTGCTTGTCCTCAAGCAAAAGAAACGAGAGGGGGAGGCCGAATGTGAATTTAAAGAGGAGGGGTTAGGTTCAAAAATTATGAAAAAGATATGATAGAAGATATGATTTGTAAAAGGATGATTATGATATGCAAAAGATATAATTTTAAAATTGAAAAGATAAGATAGAGATTTGAAAAAGATAAATCCAATTTCTGAAAAGATAGTATGATTAGTTGAAAAAGATTTGAAAAGAATTTAAAAAGATAGATGAGTTTTGAAAAAGATTTGAGAAGAATTTGAAGAAGAATGAAGAGATTTTTAGGATTGAGATTATTTTGAAATTGAAAATGAAAAAAAATGAGAATTTGTAACATGTTCATGTAAGAAATCATGAATGGAAACATGAAAATTTGAAAAAAATTGAATTGAAAAACAAAATTCCTCCCCTTCCACACTTCTGGCGTTAAACGCCCAGTTGTAGCTTGTTTTGGGCGTTTAACGCCCATTTGCTGCTTGTTTTGGGCGTTTAACGCCCAGCCAGGTGCCCTGGCTGGCGTTAAACGCCAGAAATTCTTTGTCACTGGGCGTTTTTCTAAACGCCCAGGATGCTGCAATTCTGGCATTAAACGCCCAGAAAGGTACCCATTCTGGTGTTTAACGCCCAAAAAGGTATCTTTACTGGCGTTAAACGCCCAGTAGAAGCTTCTTTTGGGCGTTTAACGCCCAAATATCCCTCTTACTGGCGTTTTCTTTCCAGTGAGTTCTTTTTCCCTGTTTTGTGCTCTGAATCCTTCTGTAACTCTGTGAACTTATGCAATTGATACTTTACCTTGAAGATTATTTATGTTAAACTCGTATAATTATTATTTAAATAACAAATAAGCCTTGCTAATGGCTGGGTTGCCTCCCAGCAAGCGCTTCTTTATTGTCTTTAGCTGGACCTTGCTGAGCTTTTAATCTAGCCTCAGCTTTGAGCACTCTTGCTCAAGATTGCCTTCAAGATAATGCTTGATTCTCTATCCATTAACAATGAACTTCTTATTAGAATCAATGTCTTGAAGCTCCACATAGCCATATGGTGACACACTTGTAATCACATATGGTCTCCTCCACCGGAATTTCAGTTTCCCGGGGAATAGTCTGAGCCTAGAGTTAAACAGCAGAACCTTCTATCCTGGTTCAAAGACTCTAGATGACAGCTTTTTGTCATGCCACCTTTTTGCTTTCTCTTTGTAAAGCTTGGCATTTTCGAAAGTAGTGAGTCTGAATTCCTCTAGCTCATTCAGCTGGACAATCTTTTTACTCCAGCTAATTTAGCATCAAAGTTTAGGAATCTAGTTGCCCAGTAGGCCTTATGCTCCAGTTCCACGGGCAGATGACAGGCCTTACCATACATAAGCTGGTATGGAGAGGTCCCTATAGGAGTCTTGAATGCTGTTCTGTATGCCCACAGAGCGTCATTGGTGCACAAATTGTGAATCACACTTTTCACAACTCGTACCACTGACCAGCAAGTGCACTGGGTCGTCCAAGTAATACCTCATGTGAGTAAGGGTCAAATCCCATGGAGATTGTTGGTTTGAAGCAATCTATGGTTATCTTGTAAATCTTAGTCAGGAAGTCAATTATGTTTATCAAGTGAATTGCAAATAAACAAGAGAGCATGGATTAAAGGTTACTTGTTATGCAGTAATGGAGAATATGTTGGAGTTTTGGAGATGCTTTGTCTTCTGAATCTCTACTTTCCTCTATCTTCTTGTTCACGCACGCACGTCCTCCTATGGCAAGCTGTGTGTTGGTGGATCACCGTTGTCAATGGCTACCTTCCATCCTTCCAGTGAAAACTATGCTCACGCGCTCTGTCACAGCACGGCTAATCACCGGTTGGTTCTCGATCCGGTTGGAATAGAATCCCTTGATTCCTTTGCGTTTGTCACTAACGCCCAGCCTTTAGGAGTTTGAAGCTCGTCACAGTCATTCAATCCTTGAATCCTACTCGGAATACCACAGACAAGGTTTAGACTTTCCGGATTCTCATGAATGCCGCCATCAATTCTAGCTTATACCACGAAGATTCTGATTGAGAGATCTAAGAGATACTCATTCAATCTGATATAGAACGGAGGTGGTTGTCAGGCACACGTTCATGGGTTGAGAATGGTGATGAGTGTCACGAATCATCACCTTCATCACAGTTAAGCGCAAATGAACATCTTAGATAGGAACAAGCGTGTTTGAATAGAAAACAGAAATACTTGCATTAATTCACCGAGACACAGCAGAGCTCCTCACCCCCAACAATGGAGTTTAGAGACTCATGCCGTCAAAGAGTACAAAGTTTAGATCTAAAATGTCATGAGATACAAAATAAGTCTCTAAAAGTTGTTTAAATACTAAACTAGTAGCCTAGGTTTACAAAAAATGAGTAAACTATGATGGATGATGCAAAGATCCACTTCTGGGGCCCACTTGGTGTGTGCTGGGGCTGAGATTTAATCAATTCACGTGCAGAGGCCATTTGTGGAGTTGAACACCAGTTTTTGTGCCAGTTTGGGCGTTCAACTCCAGCTTTTGATCCTTTTCTGGCGCTGGACGCCAGAATTGGGTAGAGAACTGGCGTTGAACGCCAGTTTACGTCATCTATCCTTGTGCAAAGTATAAACTATTATATATTTCTGGAAAGCCCTGGATGTCTACTTTCCAACGCAATTAGAATCATGCCATTTCGAGTTCTGTAGCTCCAGAAAATCCACTTTGAGTGCAGGGAGGTCAGAATCCAACAGCATCAGCAATCCTTTTTCAGCCTGAATCAGATTTTTGCTCAGCTCCTTCAATTTCAGCCAGAAAAATACCTGAAATTACAGAAAAACACACAACTCATAGTAAAGTCCAGAAATATGAATTTTTCCTAAAAAATAATGGAAATAAACTAAAAACTAACTAGAACATACTCAAAACTATATGAAATTAACCCCAAAAAGCGTATAAAATATCCGCTCATCACAACACCAAACTTAAACTGTTGCTTGTCCTCAAGCAACTAGACAAATAAAATAGAAGACTAATAGGTTGAGAAGCAATAATATCTCAGAGTTTTTGAGTGAAGCTCAGATTCTAATTAGATGAGCGGGACTAGTAGCTTTTTGCTTCTGAACAGTTTTGGCATCTCACTTTATCCATTGAAGTTCAGAGTGATTGGCATCTATAGGAACTTAGAATTCAGATAGTGTTATTGATTCTCCTATTTCAGTGTGATGATTCTTGAACACAGCTATTTTATGAGTCTTGGCCGTGGCCCTAAGCACTTTGTTTTCCAGTATTACCACCGGATACATAAATGCCACAGACACATAATTGGGTGAACCTTTTAGATTGTGACTCAGCTTTGCTAAAGTCCCCAATTAGAGGTGTCCAGAGTTCTTAAGCACACTCTTCTTTTTGCCTTGGACCTTGACTTTAACCGCTCAGTCTCAAGTTTTCACTTGACACTTTTACGCCACAAGCACATGGTTAGGGACAACTTGGTTTAGCTGCTTAGACCAGGATTTTATTCCTTTAGGCCCTCCTATCCACTGATGCTCAAAGCCTTGGAATCCCTTTTATTTGCCCTTGCCTTTTGGTTTTAAGGGTTATTGGCTTTTTGCTCTTGCCTCTTGGTTTTAAGAGCTTTTGGCTTTTTCTGCTTGCTTTTTCTTTTTCTTTCTATTTTTTTTGCAAGCTTTGTTCTTTGCTGCTTTTTCTTGCTTCAAGAATCATTTTTTATGATTTTTTAGATTATCAATAACATGTCTCATGTTCATCATTCTTTCAAGAGCCAACATATTTAACAGTCTTAAACAACAAATTCAAAAGACATATGCACTGTTCAAGCATTCATTCAGAAGACAGAAAGCATTGTCACCACATTTAAATAATTAGAATTTCTCTTATTAAAACTCGAAATTTTATTGCCTCTTATTTAAAAGATCTACTATTTTATTCATGTTTGTTGATGATGAGAAAAATAAACTATAGCTTAATTGGAGATAAAATCAAAATAGATACTAATTACTATTATATGACTCCTAAGGTAAACTTCTATAAGGACACTGTCACAGAGTTAAGGCAGAAATTGGAAATTAACAACCTTTATTCTGGGGGAACGGGGGTTCCTTTGATCCTTGGGGTGCTTGGTCCTACAAGAGAAGACTTTTGGCGCTTCAATTCCCTTAAGTCACGCCCTTGCTCCTCTTGTTCTTTAAACATATAGGTCAGCATTTGACTGTGTTCCTTCTGTTCTTTTATTATTTGCTCCATAGCTTCCCGTATCTTGGTAACAGACGTCTCAAGATACTCCCAGTATTCAGATTGAGGAATCTCTGGGAGGAATTCCTGTGCTCTCTTCTTGATGGGATCATCCTGTGCTTGTTATTTTTCCATTGATGCTTTGGTGATTGGCTTCTCAATTGAGATATACTCAGTTATTCCCATCCTTACTCTAGCGTCCTTGCAGAGCAGAGAGATCACGCTTGGATAAGCCAACCTGGCCTCTTTAGAATTTTTGTTAGCAATTTTGTAGAGTTCAGCTGAAATCAGCTGATGAACCTCCACTTCCTTTCCCATCATGATGCAATGGATCATCACTGCTCTTTTAACTGTGACTTCAGAACGGTTGCTAGTAGGCAACAGAGAATGCCCAATGAAGTCTAGCCATCCTCTGGCGACTGGTTTGAGATCCTCTCTCTTGAGTTGATTTGGGACACCCTTTGTGTTGGTGGTCCACCTGGCTCCAGGGATACATATGTCCTCTAGAATCTTATCCAGGTCAATGTCTGCTCTCATCATCCTCCTGTTGAAGGAGTCTGGATCATCCTTTAGCTGAGGTAGCTTTAAGATCTCCCTGATTCTATCAGGGTGGGTATGAACAATCTTTCCTCTGACCACGGTCCGATAGTCATAGAAGGCAGTTCCAGATAGTTTCTGCTTGTCAGTTTGCCACATATTAGCATAGAACTCCTGGACCATGTTCCTTCCCACTTTCGTTTCAGGATTAGCTAGGACTTCCCAGTTCCTGATTCGAATTTGCTCCTGGATCTCCGGATATTCATCTTCTTTCAGATCGAATCTAACTTCCGGGATCACTGATCTCAGACCCATTATTTTAAGATAATGGTCTGAATATTCTTTAGATAAGAACTTCCCTTGATTCCAAAGTGGTTTTGGAACGCTCTCTTTCTTGCCTCTTGGAGTGGGTTGTTTTCCTTTAGGAGCCATGCTCTTAGTGATCTCGGATAAACACACCAAACTTAGAGGTTTGCTTGTCCTCAAGCAAAAGAAAAGAAAGGAGAGGGATAGAAGGAGAGCTAGGTGCAATTGTTGATGGAGGAGGAGGGAGGCCGAACCCAAATTTAAAGGGATGGGGGGGTGGGTTTTCGAAAAATTGGAAAAGATAAGATAAAAAGATTGAGTTGAAAAAGATAAGATAGAAGATATAGTTTAATTTTGAAGAGATATGATAGATTTTTTGAAAAAGATAAATCTGAATTTTGAAAAAGATAATATGGAGATTTGAAAAAGATATGGATTAGTTGAAAAGATTTTAGAGTGAAAAAGATAGATTTGTTTTCAGAAAAGATTTGAAAAGATTTGGATTGAATTTGGGAAGAGGGATTTTTAGAAATTAAGGATTTTAGAAATCAGGGTTCTTAACATGTTCATGTAAAAATCATGCATTGAAACATAAAATTTGAAATTAGAATGGAAATACGTGTGAAAAAATTGAATTTGGCTCCTCCCTGCCTTCCTGGCGTTTGAACGCCCAAACGCTGCCTGTTTTGGGCGTTCAGCGCCCAAATGCTGCTCTCCTGGGCGTTCAACGCCCAGCTGCTGCCATTACTGGCGTTCAACGCCCAGTGGGTGCCCATTTCTGGCGTTGAACGCCCAGATTGCTACCATTACTGGCGTTCAGCGCCCAGTGGATGCCCATTTTGGGCGTTGAACGCCCAAAATGCACTTTTACTGGCGTTTTCTTGCCAGTGAGCTCTTTTTCTCTGTTTTTTGTGTCGAGGTCTTCTGTAAATGATTTCTCACCTTAGTGTCAGTGAACTTTATATAAACAAATAAAAATAAAAATAGGGCAGAATGCTTAGAGGATTGTTGCCCCATGGCTGGGTTGCCTCCCAGCAAGTGCTTCTTTATTGTCTTTAGCTGGACCTTGCTGAGCTTTTTAATCTAGCTTCAGCCTTGAGCATTCTTGCTCAATGTTGCCTTCAAGATAATGCTTGATTCTCTATCCATTGACAATGAACTTCTTATCAGAATGAATATCTTGAAGCTCCACATAACCATATGGTGATACACTTGTAATCACGTATGTTCCCCTCCACCGGGATTTCAGTTTCCCGGGGAATAGCCTGAGTCTAGAGTTAAACAACAGAACTTTCTGTCCTGGTTCAAAGATTCTAGATGACAGCTTTCTGTCATGCCACTTTTTTTATTTTTCTTTATAAAGCTTGGCATTTTCGAAAGCTGTGAATCTGAACTCCTCTAGCTCATTTAGCTGGAGCAATCTTTTTTCTCCTGCTAATTTGGCATCAAAGTTTAGGAATCTGGTTGCCCAGTAGGCCTTATGTTCCAGTTCCACGGGCAGGTGACATGCCTTACCATACACCAGTTGGTATGGAGAGGTCCCTATAGGGGTCTTGAATGCTGTCCTGTAAGCCCACAGAGCATCATCCAAGCTCCGTGCCCAATCCTTTCTACGGGTATTTACTGTCCGTTCCAGGATTCTCTTTAATTCTCTATTAGAGACTTCAGCTTGCCCATTGGTTTGTGGATGATATGGAGTGGCCACCTTGTGGCGAATTCCATACCGAACCATGACAGAGTAAAGCTGTTTATTGCAGAAGTGAGTGCCCCCATCACTGATTAGTACTCTAGGGACACCAAACCTGCTAAAGATATGTTTCTGGAGGAACTTCATCACTATTTTAGTATCATTGGTGGGTGTGGCAATAGCCTCAACCCATTTTGATACATAGTCAACTGCCACCAGAATATACGTGTTTGAGTATGATGGTGGGAAAGGTCCCATGAAGTCAATTCCCCATACGTCAAACAACTCAATTTCCAAGATCCCTTGTTGAGGCATGGCGTAACCATGAGGCAGATTGCCAGCTCTTTGACAACTGTCACAGTTACGTACAAACTCTCGGGAATCTTTATAGAGTGTGGGCCAGTAGAAGCCACATTGGAGGACCTTGGTGGCTGTTCGCTCACCTCCGAAATGGCCTCCATATTGAGATCCATGGCAATGCCATAGGATCCTCTGTGCCTCTTCTCTAGGCACACACCTACAGATTATTTCGTTTGCACATCTCTTAAAGAGATAGGGTTCATCCCACAAGTAATACTTTGTATCTGTAATTAATTTCTTCTTTTGTATCCTGTTGTACTCCTTGGGTATGAACCTTGCAGCTTTATAGTTTGCAATATCGGCAAACCATGGTGCTTCCTGAATGGCAAATAAATGCTCATCAGGAAACGTCTCGGAGATCTCAAGAAAGGGGAGGGACGTCCCTTCCACTAGCTCTATCCGGGACAGATGATCAGCCACTTGGTTCTCTGTCCCTTTTCTGTCTCTTATTTCTATACCAAACTCTTGCAGAAGCAATACCCATCTGATGAGCCTGGATTTTGAATCCTGCTTTGTGAGTAGATATTTAAGAGCAGCATGGTCAGTATACACAATCACTTTTGATCCTACTAAGTATGATCTGAACTTGTCAATGGCGTAAACCACTGTAAGTAATTCTTTTTCTGTGGTTGTGTAATTTTTCTGGGCATCATTTAGAACGCGACTGGCATAATAAATGACATGCAGAAGCTTGTCATGCCTCTGTCCCAATACTGCACCAATGGCATGATCACTGGCATCACACATTAGCTCAAATGGTAATGTCCAATGTGGTGCAGATATGACTGGTACTGTGACCAGCTTAGCTTTCAGCGTTTCAAACGCCTGCAGACACTCTGTGTCAAACACAAATGGTGTGTCAGCAGCTAGCAGATTGCTTAGAGGTTTTGCGATTTTTGAAAAATCCTTTATAAACCTTCTATAGAATCCTGCATGCCCCAGAAAGCTTCTGATTGCCTTAACATTGGCAGGTGGTGGTAATTTTTCAATTACCTCTATTTTTGCTTGATCCACCTCTATTCCCTTGTTTGAGATTTTATGCCCAAGGACAATCCCTTCAGTCACCATGAAGTGACATTTTTCCCAGTTTAAAACTAGGTTGGTCTCTTGGCATCTTTTCAGAACAAGTTTCAAGTGATCAAGACAGGAGCTGAATGAGTCTCCATATACTGAGAAGTCATCCATGAAAACTTCCAGAAATTTTTCCACCATATCAGAGAAAATAGAGAGCATGCATCTCTGGAAGGTTGCAGGCGCATTACACAGCCCAAATGGCATCCTTCTATAAGCAAACACTCCAGATGGACATGTGAATGCTGTTTTCTCTTGATCCTGGGGATCTACTGCAATCTGGTTATAGCCTGAGTAGCCGTCCAAAAAGCAGTAATACTCATGACCTGCCAGTCTTTCTAGCATCTGGTCTATGAATGGTAAAGGAAAATGATCCTTTCTGGTGGCTGTATGGAGTTTTCTGTAGTCAATACACATGCGCCATCCTGTAACTGTTCTTGTAGGAACTAGTTCATTCTTTTCATTATGAATCACTGTCATGCCTCCCTTTTTTGGGACGACTTGGACAGGGCTCACCCAGGGGCTATCAGAAATAGGATAAATAATCCCAGCCTCTAGTAATTTGGTGACCTCTTTCTGCACCACTTCCTTCATGGCTGGATTTAGCTGCCTTTGTGGTTGAACCACTGGCTTGGCATTATCCTCCAATAGGATTTTGTGCATGCATCTAGCTGGGCTTATGCCCTTAAGGTCACCTATAGACCACCCAAGAGCTGTCTTGTGTGTCCTTAGCACTTGAATAAGTGCTTCCTCTTCCTGTGAATTTAAAGCAGAGCTTATGATCACTGGAAAAGTATCACCTTCTCCTAGAAATGCATATTTCAAGGATGGTGGTAATGGCTTGAGCTCGGGTTTAGGAGGTTTTTCCTCTTTCAAAAGAAATTTCAGAGGCTCTTTCATGTCCTCTGAATCCTCCAAATCAGGCTGAACATCTTTAAAGATGTCTTCCAACTCTGATTCGAGACTCTCAGCCATGTTGATCTCTTCTACCAAGGAGTCAATAAGATCAACTTTCATGCAGTTTGTTGATGTGTCTGGATGCTGCATGGCTTTGACAGCGTTCAACTTGAACTCATCATCATTGACTCTCAGGGTTATTTCCCCTGTTGGACGTCAATAAGGGATCGTCCAGTTGCTAGGAAGGGTCTTCCTAGAATGAGAGTAGCACTCTTGTGCTCCTCCATTTCCAGCACAACAAAGTCAGTGAGAAAGGCGAATGGCCCAACCCTGACAATCATGTCTTCAATCACGCCTGATGGGTATTTAGTGGAGCCATCAGCAAGTTGAAGACATATCCGGGTTGGTTTAACTTCTTCAGTTAAACCAAGCTTTCTGATAGTGGATGCAGGTATTAGGTTGATGCTTGCCCCAAGATCGCATAAAGCTGTCTTGGTACAATTATCTTCCAATATGCATGGTATCAGAAAGCTCCCGGGGTCTTTAAGCTTTTCAGGAAAGCTTTTCAGAATGACTGCACTGCATTCTTCAGTGAGGAGAACTCTTTCTGTTTCTCTCCAATCCTTCTTATGACTCAAGATCTCTTTCATGAACTTGGCATAAGAAGGTATTTGCTCAAGTGCCTCTGCAAATGGAATCTTTATTTCAAGAGTCCTGAGATAATCTGCAAAGCGAGCAAATTGCTTATCCTGCTCCTCTTTCCGGAGTTTTTGAGGATAAGGTATCTTGGCTTTATATTCTTCAACCTTAGTTGCTGCAGGTTTATTGCCTACAGAAGTGGTTGAAGAAGCCTTTTTAGAGGGGTTGTTATCAGCATTTGTGTGTGTTTGATCCCTCACTGGCAATTGAGTGCCAGAGTCAGAAGCTGGAGTGACGTTAGACGCCAGCTCCCTGTCTGTTCCTGGCGTCTGAACGCCAGAAAAGTGCCTATTTTGGGCGTTCAGCGCCGGATCCTTCCCATTTTGGGCGTTCAACGCCAGATTCTTGCCCATTTCTGGCGTTGAACGCCAATCCTGCCTTGTTTCTGGCGTTGAACGCCAGTTGTGGGCATGGTCTGGGCGTTCAGCACCAGCCTTCCACCAATTTTCTGGCGTTTTAGCGCCAAAATTATTTTTCCCTGGGCTCTTACTGTCCTCAGTGAATCTTTGGTGGGTTGCTCATTTCTTGACTTTTTGCTGCCTTGAGGTGAGATATTTAATGTCTTCCCACTTCTTAATTGAACTGCTTGGCATTCTTCTGTTATTTTCCTTGACAGCTGCTGCTTTGTTTGCTTAAACTGTTCTTCCATATGTATATTAGCCATCCTTGTCTCTTGTAGTCTATCTTTGAATTCGGCTAACTGCCTTGTTAGGAAGTCCAATTGCTGATTGAATTCAGCAGCTTGTTCTACAGGACTGAGTTCAGCAGTTGCTGTTTTAACCTCTTCTTTCATGGAAGGGTCACTGCTTAGATACAGATGCTGATTCCTGGCAACTGTATCAATGAGCTCTTGAGCCTCTTCAATTGTCTTTCTCATGTGGATAGATCCACCAGCTGAGTAATCTAGAGACATCTGAGCTCCTTCTGCAAGCCCATAGTAGAAGATGTCTAACTGAACCCACTCTGAAAACATTTCAGAGGGGCATTTTCGTAGCATCTCTCTGTATCTCTCCCAGGCATCATAAAAAGATTCGTTATCTCCTTGCTTGAAGCCTTGGATGTCCAGCCTTAGCTGTGTCATCCTTTTTGGAGGGAAATACTAATTCAGGAATTTTTCTGTCAGCTGTTTCCATGTCCTTATGCTGGCTTTAGGTTGGTTATTTAACCACCTCTTAGCTTGATCTTTTACAGAAAATGGAAACAGTAATAGTCTGTAGACATCCTGATCTATTTTCTTATCATGTACTGTGTCAGCAATTTGTAAAAATTGTGCCAGAAACTCTGTAGGTTCTTCCTGTGGAAGACCGGAATACTGGTAGCTTTGCTGCACCATGATAATGAGCTGAGGATTCAACTCAAAGCTACTGACTCCAATGGAGGGTATGCAGATACTACTCCCATATGAAGCAGTAGAGGGGTTAGAATATGACCCCAGAGTCCTCCTGGACTGTTCATTTCCGCTTAGGTCCATGATGGAGAAAGGGAGGTGATGTAAAATAGAAAAAATATTTTTATTTATTTATTTATTAATTTATTTCGAAAATAAAATAAATCAAAATAAAATAAATAAAAATGAGTAAAAGATTTTCGAAAAAGTGAGGAGAGAGAAAGTGGTTAGGAGATTTTGAAAAAGATATGATGATTTTTGAAAAAGGTTTTAAATTTTTGAAAAAAAAAATCTGAATTTTTAAAGGAGAGAGAAAAACTATAAGATAACACAGGATTTAAAATTTTTAGATCTGAGGTTCCTTATTTTCGAAAATTTTGGGGGGGGGGGGAAACACTAAGGAATACCAAACTTAAAATTTTTAGAAAACCAAAATAAATTTTGGAAAAACACAGAAAAATCAACAAGAAAACACCAAACTTAAAGTTTGGCACAGGATTTAATAGAAAAATTATTTTTTTGAAAAAGATTTTAAAAAGAAAATAAGGATTCTAAGATTCTAACACAACAATAATAAGAGACTCTAAACAAAAAAGAAAAATTTTCCTAATCTAAGCAACAAAATAAACCGTTAGTTGTCCAAACTCGAACAATCCCCGGCAACGGTGCCAAAAACTTGGTGCACAAATTGTGAATCACACTTTTCACAACTCGTACCACTGACCAGCAAGTGCACTAGGTCGTCCAAGTAATACCTCACGTGAGTATGGGTCAAATCCCACGGAGATTGTTGGTTTGAAGCAATCTATGGTTATCTTGTAAATCTTAGTCAGGAAGTCAATTATGTTTATCAAGTGAATTGCAAATAAACAAGAGAGCATGGATTAAAGGTTACTTGTTATGCAGTAATGGAGAATATGTTGGAGTTTTGGAGATGCTTTGTCTTCTGAATCTCTGCTTTCCTCTGTCTTCTTGTTCACGCACGCACGTCCTCCTTTGGCAAGCTGTGTGTTAGTGGATCACCGTTGTCAATGGCTACCTTCCATCCTTCCAGTGAAAACTACGCTCACGCGCTCTGTCACAGCACGGCTAATCACCGGTTGGTTCTCGATCCGGTTGGAATAGAATCCCTTGATTCCTTTGCGTTTGTCACTAACGCCCAGCCTTCAGGAGTTTGAAGCTCGTCACAGTCATTCAATCCTTGAATCCTACTCGGAATACCACAGACAAGGTTTAGACTTTCCGGATTCTCATGAATGCCGCCATCAATTCTAGCTTATACCACGAAGATTCTGATTGAGAGATCTAAGAGATACTCATTCAATCTGATATAGAACGGAGGTGGTTGTCAGGCACACGTTCATGGGTTGAGAATGGTGATGAGTGTCACGAATCATCACCTTTATCACAGTTAAGCGCGAATGAACATCTTAGATAGGAACAAGCGTGTTTGAATAGAAAACAGAAATACTTGCATTAATTCATCGAGACACAGCAAAGCTCCTCACCCCCAACAATGGAGTTTAGAGACTCATGCCGTCAAAGAGTACAAAGTTTAGATCTAAAATGTCATGAGATACAAAATAAGTCTCTAAAAGTTGTTTAAATACTAAACTAGTAGCCTAGGTTTACAAAAAATGAGTAAACTATGATGGATGATGCAGAGATCCACTTCTGGGGCCCACTTGGTGTGTGCTGGAGCTGAAATTTAATCAATTCATGTGCAGAGGCCATTTGTGGAGTTGAACGCCAGTTTTTGTGCCAGTTTGGGCGTTCAACTCCAGCTTTTGATCCTTTTCTGGCGCTGGACGCCAGAATTGGGTAGAGAACTGGCGTTGAACGCCAGTTTACGTCGTCTATCCTTGTGCAAAGTATGGACTATTATATGTTGCTGGAAAGCCCTGGATGTCTACTTTCCAACGCAATTAGAAGCATGCCATTTCGAGTTCTGTAGCTCCAGAAAATCCACTTTGAGTGCAGGGAGATTAGAATCCAACAGCATCAGCAGTCCTTTTTCAGCCTGAATCAGATTTTTGCTCAGCTCCTTCAATTTCAGCCAGAAAAATACCTGAAATTACAAAAAAATACACAACTCATAGTGAAGTCCAGAAATATGAATTTTTCCTAAAAACTAATGGAAATAAACTAAAAACTAACTAGAACATACTCAAAACTATATGAAATTAACCCCAAAAAGCGTATAAAATATCCGCTCATCAGTCATCCAAGCTTCTTGTCCAATCCTTTCTACGAGTACTTACAGTCCATTCCAGGATTCTTTTTATTTTTCTATTAGAGACTTCAGCTTGCCCATTTGTCTGTGGATGATATAGAGTTGCCACCTTGTGGCTAATTCCATATCAGACCATAGCAGAGTAAAGCTGTTTGTTGCAGAAGTGAGTGCCCCCATCACTGATTAGTGCTCTAGGGACACCAAACCTGCTGAAGATATGATTCTGGAGGAACTTCAGCACTGTCTTAGTATCATTGGTGGGTGTTGCAAAGGCCTCTACCCATTTGGATACATAGTCGACTGCCACCAGAATATAAGTGTTTGAATATGATGGTGGGAAAGGCCCCATGAAGTCAATACCCATACGTCAAACAGATCAATCTCTAAGATCCCTTGCTGAGGCATGGCATAACTGTGTGGCAGATTACCAGCTCTCTGACAGCTATCACAGTTACGCACAAACTCTCGGGAGTCTTTATAGAGAGTGGGCCAGTAGAAGCCACATTGGAGGACTTTTGTGGCTGTTCGCTCACCTCTGAAATGTCCTCCATATTGTGATCCATGACAATGCCATAGGATCTTCTCTGCTTCTTCTCTAGGTACACACCTACGGATTATGCCGTCTGCACATCTCTTAAAGAGATATGGTTCATCCCACAGGTAGTACTTTGCATCAGTAATTAATTTTTTCTTTTGTTGCTTGCTGTACTCCTTGGGTATGAATCTAGCAGCTTTATAGTTTGCAATGTCTGCAAACCATGGTGTTTCCTGGATGGCAAACAGTTGCTCATCCGGAAAGGTTTCAGAGATCTCAATAGAGGGAAAGGACGCCCTTTCTACTGGTTCTATCCGGGACAGATGATCAACCACTTGGTTCTCTGTCCCTTTTCGGTCTCTTATTTCTATATCAAACTCTTGCAGAAGCAACACCCATCTTATGAGCCTGGGTTTTGAATCTTGCTTCGTGAGCAGATATTTAAGAGTAGCATGGTCAGTGTACACAATCACTTTTGATCCTACTAAGTATGATCTAAACTTGTCAATGGCATAAACCACTGCAAGCAATTCTTTTTCTGTGGTTGTGTAATTTTCTGGGCATCATTTAAAACATGGCTAGCATAATAAATGACATACAGAAGCTTGTTATGCCTTTGTCCCAGTACTACACCAATGGCATGGTCACTAGCATCACACATTAGTTCAAATGGTAATGTCCAGTCTGGTGTAGAAATAACTGGTGCTGTGACCAGCTTAGCTTTCAAAGTTTCAAACATCTACAGACACTCTGTGTCAAACACAAATGGCACGTCAGCAGCTAGCAGATTGCTCAGAGGTTTTGCAATTTTTGAAAAATCCTTTATAAACCTCCTATAGAATCCTGCATGCCCCAGAAAGCTTCTGATTGCCTTAACATTGGCAGGTGGTGGTAATTTTTCAATTACTTCCACTTTAGCTTGATCCACCTCTATTCCCTTGTTTGAAATTTTATGCCCAAGGACAATTCCTTCAGTCACCATAAAGTGACATTTTTCCCAGTTTAAAACTAGGTTAGTCTCTTGGCATCTTTTCAGAACAAGTGCTAAATGATCAAGGCAGGAGCTAAATGAGTCTCCAAATATTGAAAAGTCATCCATGAAGACTTCCAAAAATTTCTCTACCATATCAGAGAAGATAGAGAGCATGCACCTCTAAAAGGTTGCAGGTGCATTGCACAGACCAAAAGGCATCCTTCTGTATGTAAACACTCGAGAAGGACATGTGAATGCTGTTTTCTCTTGGTCTTGAGGATCTACTGCAATTTGGTTGTAACCAGAATAGCCATCCAAAAAGTAGTAGTATTCATGACCTGCTAGTCTCTCAAGCATCTGGTCTATGAATGGCAAAGGAAAGTGATCCTTTCTGGTGACTGTATTGAGCCTTCTGTAGTCAATGCACATATGCCACCCTGTAACTGTTCTTGTAGGAACTAGTTCATTTTTTTATTATGAATCACTGTCATGCCTCGCTTCTTAGGGACGACTTGGACAGGGCTCACCCAGGGGCTATCAGAAATGGGATATATGATCCCAGCCTCTAGTAATTTAGTGACCTCTTTCTACACCACCTCCTTCATGGCTGGATTTAGCCGCCTCTGTGGTTGAACCACTGTCTTAGCATTATCCTCTAATAGGATCTTGTGCATGCATCTGGCTGGGCTAATGCCCCTAAGATCACTTATGGACCACCCAAGAGCTGTCTTGTGAGTCCTTAGCACCTGAATTAGTGCTTTCTCTTCCTGTGGCTCTAAAGCAGAGCTTATGATTACAGAAAAAGTGTCACCTTCTCCCAGAAATGCATATTTCAGGGATGGTGGTAGTGGTTTGAGCTCGAGTTTAGGAGGTTTCTCATCTTCCTGAGGAGTTTTCAGGGGTTCTTTTATTTCCTCTGATTTCTGCAGGTTAGGCTGAACATCCTTGAAGATGTCCTCTAACTCTGATTCGAGACTCTCAGCCATATTGATCTCCTCTCCCAGGGAGTCAATAATATCAGCACTCATGTAGTCCTTTGATGTGTCTAGATGCTTCATTGCCTCAACAGCATTCAGCCTGAACTCATCCTCATTGACTCTCAGGGTTACTTCCTTTTTTTGGACGTCAATGAGGGTTCGTCCAGTTGCTAGGAAAGGTCTTCCCAGAATGAGAGTTACACTCTTGTGCTCCTCCATCTCCAGCACTACAAAGTCAGTGGAAAAGGCAAATGGCCCAACTGTGACAATCATGTCCTCGATTATGCCTGATGGATATTTAATAGAGCCATCAGCAAGTTGAAGACAGATCCGGGTTGGTTTGACCTCTTCAGTCAAGCCAAGCTTTCTGATAGTGGATGCAGGGATTAGGTTGATACTTGCCCCAAGATCACACAGAACTGTCTTGGTGCAAGTGCCCTCTAATGTGCATGGTATCATAAAGCTTCTAGGATCTCTAGGCTTCTCTGGTAAGCTCTTTAGGATGACTGCACTGCATTCTTCAGTGAGAAAAACTCTTTCAATTTCTCTCCAATCCTTCTTATGACTTAAGATTTCTTTCATGAACTTAGCATAAGAGGGTATTTGCTCAAGTGCCTCTGCAAATGGAATCTTGATTTCAAGAGTCCTGAGATAGTCTGCAAAGCGGGCAAATTGTTTATCCTATTCCGCTTGGCGGAGTTTCTGAGGATAAGGCATCTTGGCTTTGTATTCTTCAACCTTAGTTGCTACAGGTTTATTCCCTACAGAGATGGTTGGAGAAGCCTTCTTGGAGGGGTTATCATCAGCACTCTCAGGTGTCTGATCCCTCACTGGCGTTTGAATGCCAGGATTAGGGGTTGGATGGGTGTTTAACGCCAACTTTCCACCCTTTTCTGGCATTTGAATGCCAGAACTGGACATGGATTGGGCGTTTAACGCTAACTTTCCACCCTTTTCTGGTGTTTGAACGCCAGAATGATTCCTCTCTGGGCTCTTACTATCCTCAGAGGGATTTTAGGCGGTGATTTGGTCATCCTTTGTCAGTTGTTCCTTTCTTGGCTTTCTGCTACCTTGAGCCGAATTACTCAATGTTTTCCCACTCCTTAGTTAAACAGCTTGGCAATCTTCTGTTATCTGTTCAAATAACTGTTGTCTTGTCTGATTCAATTGTACTTCCATATTTTTGTTAGCATTCTCAGTGTTCTATAGCATCTCCTTAAATTCTGCTAACTGTCTTGTTATAGAAGATAGTTGCTGATTGAGTTCAGTAACTTGTTCCTGAGGACTAAAGTCAGTAGATACTGCTTCAGCTTCTTCTTTCATGGAGGGCTCACTATTTATGTACAGATACTGATTTCTAGCAACTGTATCGATGAGTTCTTGAGCCTCTTCAATTGTCTTTCTCATGTGTATAGATCCACCAGCTGAGTGGTCTAGAGATATCTGAGCTTTTTCTGTAAGCCTATGGTAAAAGATGTCTAACTGCACCCACTCTGAAAACATTTCAGAGGGGCATTTCCTTAGCATCCCTCTGTACCTCTCCTAAGCATCATACAGAGGTTCATCATCTCCTTGTTTGAAGCCTTGGATGTCCAGCCTTAGCTGTGTCATCCGTTTAGGAGGGAAATATTGATTCAGGAATTTTTCTGACAGCTGTTTCCATGTTCTTATGCTTGCTGTGGGCTGGTTATTTAACCACCTCTTAGCTTGATCTTTCACAGCAAATGGAAACAGTAATAGTCTGTAGACATCCTGATCTACCTCCTTGTCACGTATTGTGTCAGCAATTTGCAAAAACTGTGCCAGAAACTTAGTAGGTTCTTCCTGCGGAAGACCGGAATACTGGCAATTTTGCTGCACCATGACAATGAGCTGAGGATTTAGCTCAAAACTGCTTGCTTTGATGGGGGGTATACAGATACTACTCCCATATGCAGCAGTAATGGGGTTAGCATATGACCCCAAAGTCCTTCTGGACTGTTCATTTCCGCTTAGATCCATGATGGAGAAAGGGAGATGATGTGAGTTATAAGTAAAATATATTTTTATTTTTATTTTAATTAAGTAAAAGCAAACTGAATAATTAAGATTAATAAGATAAAATAAAATAATTAGAAAATAAAATATAGATTTCGAAAACTAAAAGAAAAATAAACTTGAAAACTAGAATAATTACTTAATTAAGAAGATTTGAAAAACTTTTGATATGATTTTTGAAAAAGATTTTGAATTTTCAAATTTCAAAACTAAGATAAGATAGAATAAAAGGTTTTAAACTTAAAATTTGAATTTTTAAAGGAAATTTCGAAAATTAATTAAATTAAAGGGAAAAGATATTTTTGAAATTAATGAAGAAGGAGAAAAACAACAAAAATGACACCAAACTTAAATTTTTAGATCAAAACAAAGGAAACTAACAGGAAAACTTTAAACACCACGATGAACACTAAGAACAACTTTTTTAAAAAATTATTAAGAAAATAGAAACACAAAGGACACCAAACTTAAAATATGAAACTAAAATCAAACGGAAGACTCTAAACCAAAAAGAAAAATTTTTCTAATCTAAGCAACAAAATAAACTGTCAGTTGTCCAAACTCAAACAATCCCCAGCAACGGTGCCAAAAACTTGGTGCACGAAATTATGATTCACAATTCCGCACAACTAACCAGCAAGTGCACTGGGTCGTCCAAGTAATACCTTACGTGAATAAGGGTCGATCCCACAAAGATTGTCGGCTTGAAGCAAGCTATGGTTATTTTGTAACTCTTAGTCAGGAAATTAGTAATGAAAATGATTATGTTTATGAAGAATAAATAGCATAAATTAAATAATACTTGTTATGCAGTAATGGAGAACAGATTGAGGTTTTGGAGATGCTTTGTCTCTGAGTCACTGCTTTCCTTCCATCTTCTTCTTCACGCACGCAAGGCTCCTTCCATGGCAAGATGTATGTTGGGTTTCACCGTCGTCAATGGCTACCTCCCGTCCTCTCAGTGAAAAAGGTCCATGTACATGGCTAATCATCTGTCGGTTCTCACTTGTATTGGAATAAGATCCATTGATCCTTTTGCGTCTGTCACTACGCTCAATACTTGTGAGTTTGAAGCTCGTCATAGTCATCCCTTCCCAGATCCTACTTAGAATACCACAGACAAAGTTTAGACGTTCCGGATCTCAAGCATGGCCGCCAATTGATTCTAGCTTTTACCACGAAGACTCTGGATTCATGGAGTTGAACGCTCTTTTGTCAGGAGAGGCAATCAAACTCCTGAACCAGGAACCCAAGAGATATACACTCAAGCTATTACAGATAGAACGTAAGTGGTTGTCAGGCACGCGTTCATAGGTAAAGAATGATGATGAGTGTCACGGATCATCACATTCTTCATGGTTAGGTACGAGTGAATATCTTAGAACAGAAACAAGCGTGTTGAATAGAGAATAGAAGTAATTGCATTAATTCATCAAGACACAGCAGAGATCCTCGCCCCCAATTATGGAGTTTAGAGACTCATGCCGTAGAGATACAATATAAAACGTGAGAAAATGTCATGAGATCCAAAATAGATCTCTAAAAGTAGTTTTTATACTAAGCTAGTGACCTAGGTTTACAGAAATTGAGTAAACTAAGATAAATAGTGCAGAAATCCACTTCTGGGGCCCACTTGGTGTGTGATTGGGCTGAGCATTGAAGCTTCCATGTGTAGAGACTTTATTTGGAGTTAAATGCCAGGTTGTAGCCTGTTTCTGGCGTTTAACTCTGATTTGTAACCTGTTTCTGGCGTTTAACGCCAGAATAGAGTAAGGACTTGGGGTTAAACACCAATTTACGTCGTCATAACTTGGGCAAAGTATGGACTATTATCTATTGCTGGAAAGCCCTGGATGTCTACTTTCCAACGCAATTGAGAGCGCACCAATTGGGCTTCTGTAGCTCCATAAAATCCATTTCGAGTGCAGGGAAGTCAGAATCCAACAGCATCTGCAGTCCTTTTTCAGCCTCTGAATCAGATTTTTGCTCAGGTCCCTCAATTTCAGCCAGAAAATACCTGAAATTATAGAAAAATACACAAACTCATAGTAAAGTCCCAAAATATGATTTTTACAATAAAACTAATAAAAATATATTAAGAAGTAGCTAGATCCTACTAAAAACTATATGAAAATACCCCCAAAAAGCGTATAAAATATCCGCTCATCACTCACCCCAACTCTCCTTCTGAAAATAGAGAGATAACTATGTAACACTTAGTGTTCCAACCATCTCTTTCAATGCAGAGTTTTACTGAGTCCCCAAACACCAATACTAAGCTTGGTGTTGGGCAGCCATCAACAAGCACTGAGAACAAAGGTACTAAGAAGAAAGTACCTAAAGGCTGGAGGGACAAGAAAGTCCCCACTGAAGGCCTCTTACTTGACATGGGAGTTGTCTTCCCTAAGAAGCCAGTCATACCACATGCAGTGAGTCGTGTCCTGTCTTTAGAGCATGTAGAGCTCGTTCATGAGAAGACAGGAAGAAAGTTCACTGTAAGGGGCAAAATTCTGAGCCCATATCCATCTTCATAAGGAGCTAACTGTCAAGCTAATAACGTTAAAGAAGCGCTTGTTGGGAGGTAACCCAACCATAGTTATTATTTATGTTTTTTTGAATTTATTTTCTTTAAGTTATTTCTTTAGGTTCATGATTATGTGCAGTAGTCAGAACAGAGATAGAGAGGTTCAGCAATGAAAATAGAACACTCTGGATGGAGTGTCTTGCTGGCGTTAAACGCTAGCCAGGGAGCACTGGCTGGGTGTTCAACGCCCTAAATGGCAGCAAAGCTGGCGTTGAACGCAGCCAAAAGCAGAGTGCTGGGTGTTCAACGCCCATACAGAGGGCAGAGAATCTGAATTCCCTAGCCTCTCAGGACCAGTGGGTCCCACAGTATCTTTACCTACCCCACTTCTTCCCTCTTTCTTTCACACTTCCCCATACACTCTTCCCCATAAACCCTAGCCCAATCACATCCATATCACTTCCCGAAAACCATCACAACTCCCAGCAACCCCTACCCACTTCAAAATCAAATTTCCCTCCCATTTATCCCACCCATGACCGAACCCAACCCTAGCCCACTCCTATAAATACCCCTCTCACTAACCCTTCATACACACACCTCTCATACACATCAAAATCCCCTTTGCTGAATAGCTTTCTCTTACTCCGTCTCCATCTATTCTCTTCTTCTTCTACTCCATTCTTCTCTTATATTTATTTTTGCTCGAAAAAGAGCAAAGCTTTTAAGTTTGGTGTTGGAAAAGTATTGCTTTTTGCTTTCCATTCCCACTTATGGCACCCAAGGTTGGAGAACCCTCTAAAAAGAGGAAAGGAGTAGTAGCTGCCATCACTAAGGTGGATTCATTTTTTTAATTCCCTTTTCTTATGTTATTTTTCTATTTTCTGTTATGTTTTATTGTCTATTCTCGTGTTCTTATTGCATGATCATTTCCATTTATATCTTAAAGTTATAAAATATTCCATATATCTCTCACCTTACTTAAACAAAAATTTTATTTGAAAAAGAAAATTAAGTTGCCGGAATTTCGAGTTTATCTTAAGAACAATTCAATTATTTTGATGTGGTGGCATTGCTTTTGTTTTCTGAATGTATGAATAAACAGTGCATATTTGAAGTTGGAATTAAGAATGTTGGCTCTTGAAAGAATGATGATAAAAGTGAAATATTATTGATGATCTGAAAAATCCAAAATTGATTCTTGAA